>NC_071099.1:1620000-1905000 GCF_027358695.1 Spea bombifrons | reverse complement strand
TCGAAGAGAAGGAATTTTGTAAAAAATTGTATTTTTTTTTTATCAGAAAGAGAGAATGTGGAGACTGTTGTTTTTGTGGAGCTGTCTCTTCCAGTCTGGATATTCTAGCCCTGGAGTTATGATACGGGTATCTCAGAAATGGTTAGACTATGGTGAGTAAAGAGAAGAGCCTTTCAGTAGTGCACTGGTATAGAAGACGATGCATGCCAGCAAGACTTCTTTATTTCATAGTTCGCTCTGAGGGGATAGAAGTTCTCCGTCACATACTAATGAAAGAAACTCTTCCAAGTATCAATGGCACTACACGAATGTTTGGGAAAGTGAACTACTCCATTTCTGGGTGAGTAATACTTATACAAAGCAAATGCATGGTTGAAAGTGCTACATCTAACATCCTTATCTACTTATGTCAATAACCTGCCATGACATGTAACACAAAGGATGCATGATGTAATACTTAATATTCCCAAGGGTTTTAATTGAAGAATTTGAGATCTCGCGTGTGTCAGCTGTACCAAACCCACCTGCAGATGTCCTTGTGACTGGTGAAGAAGCAAGGGTCAAAGTCTATGGACGTTGGAATGTGAAACACTGGCTCATGTAAGATTTCATTAAAAAAATAATTTTAGAATTCATTTAATTCTATAGTGATACTGTAGTTTTCCATCCAAAAGAACTATTCATATTCACCAGCACATACCAGTCTTTGTATAACTAATGTTCTGAGTAGCATGTTGGACATCAAATTTGACCTTCAATGGCGCAAGATGTTAGGCAGTAGTTCTACCTTGGTGAAATCAATGTTCCCCATCTTCTAGTTTGACAGCAGGGGTAGTCATCTGGTAGCTATTCACTTGTTGATGAACTATATTTACCTATCTATATCATGGTTCTTATTCAGCCTTTTGCTATCTGAAAGCCATCAAAGAGTCATGGAAATTGTAGCACCACCTGATGATAAGAAGATCTTTGAGGGGAATTTAATTTTAGGATAACTGCTGTGATAATACGATATACCGTAATAATATTTTTGATTTTTTTTTTTTTTAGTAATGACAATGGCAGCTTTACTCTTCTGCTCTCTGGAGTATTCATAACGGCACGTCTGAATACATTTAAGGATGCCACTGGACGACCTTCTGTGCTTCTTTCTGCTTGTCATTCTGAAATTAAACACGCTAAACTTCACTTGACTGGAGGAGCGAGGTGAGCGAGGAAATGCACCTTGTCGTACCAGTCGGTAGCATAATTCCTTCTATCACCTTTCGCACCTGATTTAAGAAAAGGTGATGCACATAATACTCACAGTAACCCTTTAATCATCATTTATAAAATCCATTTAACATCAGATCGGGTTCTCTAAATATGAAACCTGTTGTCATGTGCCTTTCATACGTACGCACTATAAATATCCAACCTGTTCAACAAGAATGAAATTGTAGTTTAGACGATTGTGTCATCTTAATCATTTCGCTTTTGATGTTAATGTGACCTCTCTTACTCCACAGTTGGTTCTACAACCTTTTCACTGTGTTTTTGGAAAGGCCGATCAGGGACAATGTAAACAAAAAGGTAACATTTGAATTGATAGAAGAGATATTCTATTAGGCTTTAACCAAAATGCAAATAGAAATAAGAAAATTGTTCAGAAAATATTTCTTAACTCCGTTGTCACTGGCTCTGTCTATGGTCTCGTTCCCAGTTGGCCCCCTTCGTATATTCACAAACGATATTCAATTAGTTTTGTTCATCATGAAAATAGTACAATTTATTTTAGGAAAGGGGCATTATAATAAAGCCTTAGTTTTGCTGCTCATTAAGAGTTAAGGCGAGCTTCATCGGGTTCACGTTGAGGCACGTTGCAATTGACACAAAGTAAGATGGCAGCTCATGTTACACTCTTGCTGCCAGTTAGCAGGCTCCACGTTGAAATACATCCTCTCTTAATAGCAATCCCACCCAGAAATGTCTCTAATTGCAGAAGAAAAATCTGTACCCAGACTAACCAGCAGGTGCACAGGATATTCACAGTCTATTCATTTGAATAACTCACACCCAGTTGCTGAAGGAGGACGCCCATCATTCACCTTGTTATCTAAGATGTCAGCTTGTTGCTCTTGTTACCCAAGGTGAAAAACTGAAAAACATGAGCTCTAATATGAGACTCATCTTGAGATTGCCACTCAGATGCTCGTAGGTATGAGTGAATAATTGAGCTAATCACTGTACCATCGTTGGGTTGCCCTAACAACTTGTGGATTCTTTTAAATGCTGATCTTAGTAAATGTCTGAATTGCTCTTTTTATGCCATATCCACTTTAGTAAGATGACCTTGGGTTTAAAGGTTGGTCTTTAGTAAATCAATTTTTACAATTGTATACTCTACTTGTGTCCTTTTCTCAGCTATGTCCCAAAATGGATGAAGCTGTTGGGGTCTTGCAGAAAGAGCTGGCCACATTTCAAGGTGGGAGTTTAAAAAAACATGGTAGAAGGTTGTGATTTAAAGATTTTGGCGTGTGAGCAGTACAATGTCTTGCTTTCAATTTCACAAAACAATGTGCCAGCCATTCGGGCAAGCCATTCGGGCACGCATTGGTTTGTGCTAGGTAAAACTAGACTTTGATTTGAGCCAACTAATTACTAGATGAGCAGTTGGCTATGCAGAGATAATAATACTTTATTTAAGGTGCATATCCCACTAACAAGTTAGGTGTCTAACACAGGAAAGCTTTGTGGGGGCTTGATTATAGGCTGGACTGATAATTGGGAAAATCAGGACTAGCCCTTTAAATACAGGATAGTTGGGGAGCATAACAATTATTCTATTTAGAATGGAACAGAACATTGTGTCAAATATTGGCATACAGTATGGCAATGTAATGTACATTTGCAGTAAGTCCTGCTCAGGAGATGGTATTATTGGCTGTGCATATACTAGATATATAATATGTTTTATGATTGCTGCACAAAGTGGGAATGTAAAACTTTGAACACGAGGCAAGCAGATATTTTAAAGTTAACATACCGCAACAGAAGACCCACACAATTCCAATTTAGCATTTAAATAATGTGTTATGTTAAAATTAGAAGCGTTCTTTAATAACGCAAATGGTTAAAAAAGAAACCTCCTCTTACCGCATAGCTTGGCAATTACCTATGTTGAGTCACAAATTCATTTATTGCTTTACAACTCTGCCTCCTAGTGGAAATAGTGGAAATTGACCAAAATGCAGATTTTTGCTGTCGCTCTAGAGTGCAATACTTTTGTTAAAGTAGACATCGACAAGAAAAGAGACTTTTCTCTTGTGGGAGTTACCACACAATTTTATTTTGTTTCCTCAAAGCCATGTGTGCTGTGATGTTAATCTCATGACGTATTCTGGTACTGTATTTTTTCTTGTTTTGTTGGGAGGGCAGAAAGTGGGATTTTCTGACAAAGCTGTCATGTAGCCAGTGAAACACATCTAAGGTAACTTTGAGATACTTAGCTCTAGTGACAAGGCTATAAATGAAAGGAAGCATTTTTGTGCCAGGAGGCTAGGAATCATTTCTTAAAACAGTTAAGGTTTATTTTTTTTAGGCAGGCTATCTACTCCCAGTTTTATTAGGACCTAATAAAAGTTATATTTTATGCATACTTCTTCTCACATTTCTTCTCAATTTTAGACCCCAGGATCCATATTTAACAAAGGCCAGTACTGTTGACTCCTTTATCCAGAGGAAATCTTCCACATCTTTCAGTTTAAGACTGCCCTTGTGGCAGGATCAGACTGATATGTTAATGGAGATGTCTCCTCTGTTATGGGATAAGTGAGGTAAAAGTTGAGACACTCCTGAGTAGGGACACATCGTAAGGCAGGCTATTAAGTGGCTGTCGGTTCTCGGTTGAGTACTTGTCAAAACCTTTTCATATGTAATCTTTAAACCAAGATTATACTCGATGTAAATGTTGTCCAGCAACAAGCTTTGTGGCAGACATTTCCCTAAAATGCACCATCAACACCAATCAATATCACAAGTCCTGGATAATGTTGTCTTTGTACGGTCAGGTTGTCTATACCTTCTCAAAGATGAAGCAATAGCCATAGTGCTACACTTTGCTCGGGCTACACTTTGCGTCAAGTGTGATCAAGCCCTTTCTATGAGGTCACAGGCTGTCTTAAGAGCTTGTATCCAATCAACAAAGAAAAACTCTTTAGGTCAGATGATCAAATATAGTTTGATTTAATCACATGAACACATTTTTTAAGTATTACTAAACCAGAGGTTATAACGATAGCATTACTCATAAAATCATAATTGCTTAATAACATGAGCTCTTGATTTGAAATCATATAGTTGTCTACTCAACATGAGGATGAAACTATTTCCTAGCCAAAGTGGCCTTTCATAAAATAGGTTTTATTTTCTTCTAAATCACTGTCTAATCTCAATTATTTTCTAACCCCACAGTTACTTCTTATGTTGATACCGTCACTGAACTTAATTACACTCTGATAAATCCTCCACATGTAGAGAAGACCCACATAGATTTGGATCTAAAGGTAACAGTGTCCGTACAGTAATACATCATTGTTTCCATATAGTCATGATCACATTATACATTATTTGAGCAAATAATGAAGGGTTAATGAACATGGCCTGGAAATCGTAATGAAAAAAATGTAGCTAAAAATTGTTAGAAGATCACTATTTCCCATGAGTGTAGAACTACCACCTGTTGATCTGCCTCGTAAATATATATCACAAGGTCCCAAATGAGCTTATTGACTACTGTTACAAATGTTAAAGTTTTCTTGTTTGGATTTACTAATTGGATCCTTTTTTTTTTGTCTGTATTGGCATAAAAATGATTTGATTGCAGATAAGTATGCAGACACATAGTGACATCTAGTGGTTTCTATAGTAACATATAAGCAGAAGGTTCCATCTTTTCTAAAGTGATGTTTCCGATAGAAAAGTCCTTTTTATTTGTAGTCTTCTCTGATATTTTATCTTTGGAATAAATTACATTGTATGCCGTCCTCAAAAAAATAGAATCCTTCGCTGCACCACAGTGTAGCTTTCTGTTCCCAGATGAAGGGTCAGCCTTACAAGCATTTGAAACACGCGGGAACCAGTCATGTGATCGCTGTGAAAACCAATCACATGACAAAGCCAGTGCTTAGTCTATAGGTTCAATCCTCTCCCACCCTGGCACTAACAGTGGAAAGGAAAATGATAATAAAATATTAACTTCTAAAACATCTGACCATAGTGACTGTAGACGGTTTATCAGCCTGTCCTTAGAATGAAATGTAACAAATATATAGATATAACATCAAAAGGTAGCTCCAGCTGTTCAGAATAAAACAATATGTAATATGTATGTGTGGATACAGTAAATCAGAAGAGGGAGATTATGGTTGAACAAATCCATAGTAAAAATGCCCAAAAAATCCTGATTTTTAGGAGGAACAAGATAGCCCAGATAGCCCTGGTGAGCAAGGGATAAATGTTCAATACCACTGTGGAGCTTGATAATCCTTTTCCTTAATTTAGTCCCACCGTGTCAAAAAGATTAATTGCATGTAAAGTATTTGTGATTTGACACATAATTACTTTAATATTGTTATCTCACCCATTAAATATTCCAACCACAGTGCTTACTTTTAGTGTAGACAATACGTAATGCATACAAACACACCGAAAAGAAGTGAAATCATCGACAAATATCATAGAGGCAACTTGTGTGACATCACAGCCATAGCCTACAAAAAACCTACCTACCTGCATCATCATTTTTACACAGGATATAGTCCGCCAACTTAAAAGAATAAATTAAAATACAAAATGCATGACAACTCTAATTTTCAGGGAACTGTTCATCCCATCGGCTCCTCCAAGGAAGATCCCCCTCCAAAAACCGTTATCACTTTGCCCGAAGGAAGGGGATCTATGATGTATGTCGGCTTCTCTGAATATTTCTTTAACTCTTTGGGGAGAAACTACTTCCTGTCTGATGTCTTAAAGATGACATTGACACATGAACAGGTAAGTATAATGTGGTTTATGTACTGTACGTACGTCTTTTTATTTTAAGGTAGATTGACATTTAAATACTTTGTGTTTATATCAATATCCCAGTTTCTTCCAACATGAGTTGGTGAGACCTTGTATAATTCATAGTAAATTTCATGAAGGCCTTAAATAACTTAACTTTGAATTAAATGTTGGCTGCCGGGTATAATAGTGTAAATAATAGGATGCGATGCTAATAATTAAGAGTGATGCTGTGATTATGACACGCTACAACAGTCAATAATTAACAATGATATCACTGTAATTCTCTCCTCGCAGTTTCCTCATGCATTTTGGTTGCGAACAGGTGACTATGGGGCAATCATTCCTAAGGTATGATAGTTGGCAAATAAAACAAAATATCTTACTGGGCTTTCATGTAAATGTCTGCCAGACTGGACCTGCCTCTGGTGGAGCCAGATGTGATGTCATAGCTGGGAAGTATAAATGCAAATGACACAAAATGGAATCTAAATTCAAATTAGAATTATACAGTTGATTTTTTTTTCTGATTTCAAGGATCTTAAGTCGATAATAAATTTTTCTAAATACATAATGTGTGCCGTAGCAAGTTTCCATTATTGTTTAAACATGCGCTGCGATCCCTTTTGATGAAAACCCCTATAATTTAAGACATTTCTGTAGAGAAGCTCCTTACTGATATAATTATGATAATGGTAGTTAATACGGACAAAATCAATATTAATAACAATATTAGCAATTATATGGAAATCTAATATATTAATAATAATATAATAAAATGTACAGTATACTACTATTAATTATTTACTGTGGACTGTTTTGTTGATTAGGATCACACTATTTTTTAAAAGCTTTGTATGTATTCGCTGTTTATCTGTGATCATTTCATTATTTTTTTCTTAGATCAGGGATTACTACCCTGTGTCTCAGGCTATGATACTGACTATAAGAGCCACAAAAGTCCCTCTGGTCACCTTGACTCCCAGAAACATCACCTTGGAAATGACTGGGCTTCTTCAAGGCATGGTTGTGTTGCCATATTTAATCACAAACCAACTATTTTCTTTTAGTATGGTAAGAGGTTTTGTTGTTCGAATAGTCTTAAGTGATACTCTCCAGTTAGTGGTATCACTTTACATAGTCAAGAACTGAATGACAGAACGCAAAGGTTATTTTGATCCATATTTTAATGCTTGTATAAACCATATATTATGAGGGACGTTGGTGGTGTCAGTCATGTGGTATTTTGAGTCACTCAAGCACCAACACTGAGCTGATGCTTTATGGCAGTGCTAATAAAGTCCACTCCTCCATAGACTTTCAATAGTCAAAGTGTCAAGCTGGGTGATTAAGACTGAGCTATTCTATAATTAGAATCCCACACAAGCATGCATAAAGAAAACATGTAATTCTAGACATCAAGACAAAAGAACATGTCTCCTGTTATGACAATGATTTATTAATAAATATGGCAAAACGTATGTAAGAATGTAGCAAGAAATCCTAAATACATATCTAATCTAGCTTTGTCCTAAAATGTCTATGCTACTGTACTAAAACAGCTATCCCTAACAACAAAATAATCAATACACATTGTACCGTATTTGTTCGAATATAAGACAAGGTTTTTTTCAGCGCAAATACTCTGAAAAATATCCCTTATTTTATTCTAGGTCGTTTTATAAGCTGACCTCAAATAGAGGTCTTACTATAAGACTAAGATCCAGACCCCCCACAGCGCTGCAGGGGACCTGGATCCTCCTCTCTGGCAGCCAATGATCGTCTGTGCAATGCGCGCACACAACCTCCACTGCTACCTGACACTTTCTCTGGGATGGAGCTCCAGCGTGACATGACCTTCTGCTCCATTATAGAAGCCCTAGCGAAAGTGCTGGCAGAAACGGAGGTTGTCTGCGCACATCACACAAACATCCGCCGGCTGCCAGACGACCTCTGCTTCTGCCACTGCAGAATGATGAAGCAAATGTCCTTCCGGTGCTCAGTCATGGAAGCGCCGGGTAGCAGCGGAGGTTGTCTACGCACATCCCGCAGACATCCACCGGCTGCCCCCGCTAGACAGATAACCTTATGCAGATAACCTTCAGGGTATTAAACTGTTAAAGTGTTAAGGATTTGGGGGGTAGCCAAATATTGTTTATTCCAATATATTAGTGTTTATGCCACATTCTGAATTTTACTTGTTATATATATTGGGCTAATTGGCCAATTCCCTTTTCTCTACAGGCAGCCACTTTCATTGCTGATAAAGTACACCTGTCAGGCCTGAACCTGGGTGTCTCCTTTGCTATTGAAAGGTAATAGGCTAGCCTCTTTGCATTTGCTTTTTTTTTATCGACTGCTAGGCCACCATTATGCATTGCATAGAGCAGAACCAATCATTATACGTGAAACTGACTTGTTGAATTCCATTTTTAGGCTTAAATTCTTTGACTTCAAAAGCTCTGTGGGCGACATTGATGTGAGTGTTTACCTGTGTATATGAGACTGTTCCCATGCTCCCTAAAAATACATTTTAGAATGATTGAGTAAAAAAAATAGGCGAGAAGTGATGGTTGCATGGATATAAATGGGTCTACTTTTATTAGGGAATGTGTGGCATGATACAGGGGAGCTTGTAGCTATTAGTCGGAATTAAGCTTTATTGTGTTTGCAAATATCTTGGGCTTGGGTTTAACAGGCATGCTATGTGATTCAACTTCCTGACTTAACCCCAAATAGCATTCATGGATTCTAGACTGGAACAGCTAAAATCCATTCTAGATTTACACTGTCAAAAACTTTGTATACGATCCACCAGAACGTTTCTAGTTTAACCCCTTAATGACAAAGCCCGTACATGTACGGACTCAAATTGCATTGTTTTCAATGGGTTTTGGGACCGCCCATTGTCCTTAAGGGGTTAAAGAATGTTAATGTACAATAGAAACTGAATCAAACACCCTGAACACTTTTAGAGAGGACCTTAGATGGAATACCTGTAAAAATCTAACTCCTTCTCACATACCAACACACTAGAGCTTAACTATTTTGGTTGATCCATGTTATTAAATGAAAAAGCAAAACAAATATAGTCACGTAACACATGGGGGAAAAGTCATCAAAACGCATACCCAACTGGCTGGTTCATCTTAGATGTAATAACATATTGCAATGATCTCATTAGACACAAAACAGTTTAGATAGAATCAGCACATGCTGGTTTGTGATAATCAGGTATGTGCATTTAATGCGTATAAGTATTTGAGCAATTAGAAATCATTGTTCTTGATTTGTGCCCTCCTTACGTGTGAGTATGATCTTCACATGCCACTTTCAATTTATAAAAAAAAAAAGCCTACTTTTTTGTCAGGTGATTCAATTTGAGCCCCTTCTCTCTAGACACCTTACAATTTACTTCACAGATAGCAGCATTAGAGAGTTCTTTGGGGCACAGTTTGCAAGAATCTGTTCTTCAAGGCATAAACGGTAAGACACCAAACAAATGTTTTAATATTATTTTAGGGGGGTAAGTCCCGAACCTCTGTCCATCTCCACAGATATGATCCAGTTCTCAATGATTTAGAAAGCTTGTGTATTTATCTGCACTTATATGTTATGTCTTATGGGGTAGACATCTTCTTTGTACTTGGCTGTGGTTTTCAAGGTCGGTGGATCACTACTGACTGTTTTAACCTAAATTTACTGTACATTGAATGCCTTGGATTTCAAACCAGCAACATGATACTGAAGGATTGTAAAAACATATGTCATTGGGATATAGTCCAAAAAATTAAGCCTTGTACTATTCTATTTCTTTAGATAAAATGTATTATCTTTTAATAGAACAAAAAATAAAATTTGTAAATGTGCTGGGATGAAAACCATTTGCAAAGATAGTATATGAATCTGATAATACATTAGCAGGGGTTAGACTTAGGTTAGTGGTGCAGTATTAACTAGACTTGGGCGCTGGCCAACTCATCATGTTCATCTTCGTCTTCGTGGGGGGGAAAATCTTTGTTTTCCGTGAATATTCGGACGTTCCTGTGTTCGGTTCGGGCAAATATTCCTGTACATTCTTTGTGTTAATTTTTTTTTTCTCGTTTTTTTGCTGGTTTTTGTAGAAGGGGTTAATACAGAGTTAACGCGGTACGGACTACGCAGCAGCTTTGGCGCCAGGATTTTCAATGTCCATACGAGCGACTCTATTGGTTGCCTGCAGGGGCCTCCTCTGCCATCAACCAATGAAGTACACCTGTACTTCATTGGTTGATGGCAGACGTGCCCCCTGCTGGTGACCAATAGAGTCGCTCGTACAGACTTTTAAAATCCTGGTGCCGCAACTTGGCCGGCAGAGATCACTGGTCTCCCTGCTGCAACAGTTAAAGGTCCGTACAAGCGACTTTATTGGTCACACACATTCTAATATCACACAGTAACACATACTAAAGCCATACACTAACATATTCTAACGCTGCAGAATAACACATGCAAACACCATACACTAATACAGATGCACACAAACTCACTCTAATATGGATACCCACTCTGGAACCCCATACACTAACACATAGTCTCTCTAACACATTCACACCCACACACACACACACCTTCTCCCAATTCCCCTCCTACTCCGTTCACTTATCCAGCAGTGCAGCTGACAGCTGCCTCATCCCCAACCTCGCATGGACCTCTGTCCTTAATGCAGGCCTCAACCAGTGTGCGAAATGCTGCCCCCCTACCACAGAGTAACACCTCCAGCACCCTCCATTCCGTGTCCCTGTACATAAGGTCACAAACTCTATAAAAAGTCTTCTCTGTCGCTATTGAATCCTGAAGTTTTGGTTTTTTGTTTGGAAATCATAACCCTTATCTATGTCTTTTTTTTTCCCTCAGATGGTCTTCGTAAAGGTATTCCAATGCCAACACTTGTTAACATCAGTCTTCAAGAATCAGCAATTACAGTAACTCAGGTTTGTTCACATTATATCTATAGAATTATCAGTGAAAAACATCAGCTGAAAATAGTAACTTAACAAGAAATATTATTATGTAAAACGAGACACATTGAATTGCCACCAGTTGGTGTGATGCTGGGTGCAAGATTTGTTTGGTGTCCCTCCCCACAAGTACCATGCACATATTTACACACAGACTAACACATACTAAAATGCCAATACACAGACACCCTCTGCTGCTGCCGGCACTTCAGCCGGGGCTTCTATGGTGAAGCACCGGAAGGTCATGCGAGGCCGGTGCTCCGTTATAGAAGCCCCAGAGGAAGTGACGGCAGCAGCGGAAGTTGTCGCACAGACGCTCACCGGCTGCCATAGAGGAGGATCCCGCTCCCCTGCAGCGATGCAGGGTTTCTGGATCTTAGTCTTGTAGACCTCTATTCGAAGATGACCTCGAATTAAAGATGAGATATATTTTTCAGAGCATTTGCTCTGTAACCATCATCCCCTGCCATGCCCTCCCCCACAGCCCATATATTGTCCCCATCAGTCTTTGCACCTCAGCCCCTCAAACTCTGCTATGCCCTTCCCTTAGCCATCACTATGTTCCCTTACCGTTTGCCTACTTTTTTGTGAGGGGGTGGCATTGCATGGTGATCTGCTGTACAAGCCATGTCCCGTGTGACTAGTGCAAAAGAGAATGATGATCAGTGAAGAAGCCATCTTACCATGTCCAGAGAAAACAAATCAAGGTCAGGTATACTTGAATTCCCAAGAGTTATTTGGGCAACCGATCCCTCTGTGGAGTATTAGTACAATTAACAGAAACAAAAAAAACCCCATACATTCTGTTGTACTACATGATTACTCTTTCTAACATTTTTATGTTAGGGTTGCTTGTTGGTTTCCATGGATATGTACTACGTCCCGTGGAGAGATCTGATGGACATGGTGCCTCCTAGACAACACATTCTTGTGTCCTGAGCCCGATGTCCAAGTGGATATTGCTTTGTGCAATTCTCTGCACATTTTTGACAACCACCTGCATCCATACTTGGATGGCTGTTGATTTTTTTGTACACTGCATTTTTTGTTAAAAAGACTATTCAAGACCATTTTTGTTATATTCCTTTGTTTCAAATAAAAATACAGCGTGACTTTTGCTGCACATATTTGTGGTTGCATGAAATATACAACAGTATGAAAAAAATATGTTTGATTGCAAGAATTGTACTTGGGAAGCTTGGACGGAATATACCAAGTATATTACTACACTATATTACTATACCTTTGTTATGTTTTTTTGTGTTATTTGAATTAAGCAAACAGAGCCATAGCTAGCTCAATTTGTGCTTGAGGCAAGAATGGAAAATTGTGCCCCCCAGATATTATTTTACAGAGGTTATTTTATATAAACTGCCCTTACACACTGCCTTTACACACACCTGCCCATTAACACGCATATACCCATACACTGCCCTTGCACATGACATTCCATAAACACACATATACACACACACTGCCCGTACACATTGCCTTTACACACACCTGCCCATGAACACACATATACACACGACTGCCCTTACACACAGCTGCCCATTAATATGCATATACGCATACACTGCCCTTACACACATGCCCATTAACATGCGTATACACAAACACTGCCCTTACACAACCCTGCCTTTACACACATATACACAAGCACCAGCTTAAAAACATACAAATACCTACACTCTTACACACACACTGTCCATACACACACCAGCTTACAAATACACACATATATACACATACACTGCCCTCACACTCCCTGCCTTTACACACACATATACACACACACACACCAGGTTACAAACATACAAATACCTAAAGTGCTCTTACACATGCACTGCCCATACACACACACTTCCCATACACACACACACAGCAGCTTACACACACATATACACAGCTCTTACACCCCTTTCTCCCCATCTCTTACTTTTCTCCTCTTCCATCATCTTCAATCATCTTCCATTATCCATCTTCTATCTTCCATCCTGTGGTGGGAGCGTGAGGTCTATCACTCCAGGCCTCTGCTTTAGCGCTCCCTGATCACTATGCACCGGCTATTGCCCCGGGGTGACATCATATCACGGAGTGTAGTGATTAGGGAGCACGGAAGCCGAGGCTTAAATTGACAGACCTGGTGCTCCCTAATGTTGGGCCGTTTAGAGGGGGATTGTGATCTCCCCAACAGGCATTGCTCGTCGGACGCCTCTTCCCCAGACCAGCGCTGATGGTGCCTGGGTGCGCAATGCCCACAGGGGCGCCTGATGAGCAGGGCTGGTTGGGGAGAGCACAATCGTGCAGCTGCCTCGGCAGTACCCTGAAGACCAGCCCAGGGGAGGTTGCCTCTCTGCTCATCCCCTCCCCTATAGATATACTACTATTAGGTAGTACTATTGCTGGCAGCAATGTGATTCACCACAGGGCCCTGTTGAGCTGGTTAGAGAGATCCGTGATCTCCCAGCCAGTCCTGGAGGCTGCCTCTCACGCCTCACCCTTCCTACGGCCCTGTAAGCAAGCACAATTTAATATGATTTATCATTATTTGATTATTATGACTAAATTTACAATTGCTGAGTGGGAAAATAAATGATTTATAAGGGGTTATGCATGATTCTACAAAGGTATAATTAGCATAATTGTGCTCATTAGCAAAATGTAGATGCAGCACAGCACCTGTATCAGGCAGGTGAATTTTGTCACCTTTAGATGGATTGGATATCAATGGTGACACTGCAAGTATAAGTACCAATATGTGCTTCAGTCAGAGAGCTGTCTCTACACCATAGAACAAACATTGTTTCCCAAAAATAATAAATGTAACGTATGGACGGAGAATTTACAGATTGGAAATAATGAGAGAAATGAAAATGTATGCACATATGCCAGTAGTCCCTTTTCACACCACCAATTCAACACACCTGAACTGACGATGGTACATAGTAAGCCAGACACTGAGGGTAGTACAGCATAACTTCCATCATTATATACTGAGACGGACGGTGCTGCAGTATAACAGTGGTATACCACAATTGTCATCATTATATAGTGAACCAGATACAGATGGTGGTACAGCATAACTCCCAACATTATATAGTGATCTGGGCACTAACTGGGGTTGTCATGTCTCATGCCTCAAATTTTGTATTTTTGTATCTTGTGTTGTATATGCTGTTTACTGCTGGCCATCATGTTATTTGTCCCCGCTGGGCTCCCTTAATCAGGTTGTATTCAGCCAGCTCCTCACCTTTCTTGTTTATTCAAATGCTGTTCATTTCCTGTGATTTGTTAGCAAGAACTACTCTCTTGTTACCTGCATTTCTGTACATACTTACAAGGATTGTCAGCCTGAAGATTAAAACTTTACTGAGAAACCCTTCTATATGTCAGTTTTGCTGAGTTGACAATGTCTGCTGACCTTTCGTTGTGTGAGTACTGGTCAATACAGACTTAGCAGTTGGTCTCAGAAACCCACATCTCACAGCTTTGTTAGTGAGGTAGAATAGGGGTATAGTATGACTATGAATTATATAGTGATCCAGACACTAACAGGGGTACAGTGTAACTCCTATCATTATATAGTGATCCAGACACAGACAGTAGTTCACAAAAATAATTATATTGAGGAGTGAAATCAACAAATTTCTAAAACAGAGGCCTGTTGAAACAGACCTTGCACCCCCTTATTCTGGCTCCCAAATCCCTGGACTGTCCTTGGAAAAATGGGACAGTTGGGAACTATGCAATTAATGTCTACTGGTGTTTACTTAAGGGAATTGACCAGCCTACAACAAGCGTGCAAAGTCAAAAAAATAGTTTGGGTGTTTTTAACCTTTGAGGAGGTCCTTATTTAATGCAGTTGCGCATCAACAATGTTGGTCACAATGGCTACGTTTGGGGCATAAAATACACACGATAAATCATTTTTAAGAAGGATATAAAAACTACAAGAGAAAGATAATGTCATATGAAATTCTAGAAGGGTAATAGAAACCTGTACATAATTATCTTAAATTTCTTTTTTGGCATTTTGATTACATTCTGTTTTGTTTTTTTCTGTAACTAGTTATTTAATTGTCGATGTAAATTATTGGGTAATGCTATTGTCTGTAGCTGCATCAGGAAGCATTATTGTTAAATTATCTTTTTCTGTGTGGTATGCAAACACCTCAACATACATATGTTAACCCAGCTAAATGACATATATTGATACTTTTCAAAAGGAATTCTAGAGAAATATTAAGATGCTCATTAAATCTGACACTTGCATGATGCATGTTGCGTCAAACATTTTCTATATAACATGATTCATAGCTGAATAATATCCCCACGATATGGGGCTGGGTCATGGGCTGGGTCCTATAACATCTTCAGTATTGGCACCAGAACGTCAAAGGTGTGTCCAGCATCCCAGAGTTACGTACTAATTTTTACTGCAAACAATTAGTAATACAGTAAGTACTGCTGCACCAATAGCTGGGAAATTGGCTTCACCACTAAAAAACAAATCTGGCATGCATGCAATGCCCTTTTATTACTTGTTTTAACAAGCCTTTCAACCCCTGTAAGACCAAGCAGAGTGGTGTATCAAACAGTAAATTTTACACCCACAATGAATATTTCTGATGTCATAAGATTACTAAAGACTGTTTGGATACACAATGATTTTGCTGAATCAGATGGGTGGCTTTGCTTTGTAAAACTTTAATTTTTTGTTAGATTAATTTGATGTTTGGTTTTTCCCTGGACATTTAAACAAGAATCTTGAAGATTCTTGAAAGCCTCTGGGAGAGAAAACAAGCCAACCATTTGTGTGCACTCAATGAGCCAGTGCCCATGTTAAACACTGGTCACTTTATTAGGTACACCTGTTCAATTGCTTGTTGACACAAATAGCTAATCAGCCAATTATATGGCAGCAACTCAATGCATTTAGGCATGTAGACGTGGCCAAGACAACTTAATGAAGTTCAAACCGAGCATCAGAATGGGGATTTCAAGATGACAGAAAGGCAACAGTAACTCAAATAACCACTCATTACAACCAAGGTATGCAGAATACCATCTCTGAACGCACAACGTGTCAAACCTTGAAGCAGATGGGCTACAGCAGCAGAAGACCACACCGGGTGCCACTCCTGTCAGCTAAGAACAAGAAACTGAGGCTACAATTCGCACAGGCTCACCAAA
This sequence comes from Spea bombifrons, assembly GCF_027358695.1. Taxonomy (NCBI): domain Eukaryota; kingdom Metazoa; phylum Chordata; class Amphibia; order Anura; family Pelobatidae; genus Spea; species Spea bombifrons. Next base: position 1,888,762 of record NC_071099.1, on the reverse strand, counting down.
ATTGCACAACGGAAGACTGGAAGAACGTTTCCTATTTGATGAGTTCCAGCTGCTGATGAGTTCCAGCTGGGGGACATTTTCTCGTCACACTTTGGTAGTACCACTTGAGCATTGTTTAAATGCGACAGCCTACCTGAGTATTGTTTCTGACCATGTCCATCCTTTTATGACCACAGTGTACCCATCTTCTGGTGGCTACTCCAGCAGGATAATGCACCATGTCACAAAGCTCACATCATCTCAAATTGATTTCTTGAACTTGACAATGAGTTCACTGAACTCCAATGGCCCCCACAGTCACCAGATCTCAATCTAATAAAGCACCTTTGGCATGTGGTGGAACGGAAGATTCACATCATGGATGTGCAGCAGGCCAATCTGAAGCAAATGCGTGATGCCATCATGTCCATATGGACCAAAATATCTGAGGAATGTTTCCAGCACCTTGTAGAAAGCATGCCACTAAGAATGAAGGCAGTTCTGAAGGCAAAAGGGGGTCCAAATCAGTACTAGCAAGGTGTACCTAAAAAAGTGGCCAGTGAGTGTATGTTTAAGGCAACTTGATATATTACTTGGAACATCCTACTGTGCCTATAAAAGAATAAAAAGGCAAGCAATCACTAGAAAACAGCAACAAGGTGAGGGAGGGTGGGACAAAGTGTTGCCAAGAGCAAAAAGGGTAAGTACCATCCGTGTTCAGCCTACATATTCCTCTGCCGTCTGCAATAATGCTGCCAGACCCCAGATCAATTGTAACTCATTATACTCACTCGCTGACTTACCTGGTAATGTGCCAGTGGTCATGCCCCTTTTCCACATCTATCTGAGTATGGGGGGCTCTTCGGAGTACAGCTAATATTTCATGTTGAGGGAGTTTCAGGAATACAGATGCAGTTGAAAATTACATTGGCCTGAGCTTCCCCAGGAGTTAAAGTTATAGTTTCAGAAATGGATCTAAGTTAACCATCTGTTCTCCATAAATTATCAGTTTCATCCATTGCTAGGGTTCAAATGACTATTATAATTAAATATGTGGGGGACACATATTTCATTGAAAAAACAGGTTTTAAAAGAGCCTAAGCTAATAGTTATAGGCCCCTTAACACATATAATAAAAAGATTCATTGATGGATCAACATAATAGTTCAGCATTTATAATCATGAGGAATCTAAGTCACACCGGTTAACCCTCCAAACCATAGGCATTAATATAGAGTTGCGCCCCACAAGTTTTTCCACAATATTTTGGAGTGTGTTCAAAAAATGCAGCAAGCTTCAAAGCGATATCCTAACTCTCCAATCAAAAACAAACAGCCAAACACAGGAGAGAGACAGAAAAAATGACAATAGTGTAATATATCAGACAAGTCTATATTATACATACCGGAATGGAGGACTGAAACAGAGGTCTGTAGGAAGGTGAAATATAGTAAGAAAGATGAAACATGGGGACAAAGGGGAGAGAGACAGAGAAAGAAGAGAGATAACGAGAAAAAGGAGAGATGAGGTAAAGAGAAAAGAGAGATAATGAGAGATGAGAAAGGACAGGGATCGGGAGAAAGGGGGGAAATAACGAGGAGGAGGAAATAAAGTGACATAGGAGGAGAGATAAAGTGAAATTGGATGATAGATAAAGAGAAATGGGAGAGATGAGATAGAGGAAAAGAGTCAAGATTATAAGAAAGGGGGGTCAAAGAAAACGTTGAGGAGAGATAAAAGAAAAAGTGCTGGGGCAAGTACTGTGTGGACAATCTGGATGCTGGGTAAATCATATGTGTGGAATCTGGGTGCTGGGTAAATCATATGTGTGCAATCTGGGTGCTGGGCAATTTAGGGTTTCCATGCATTATTTATTTGATCTTCACCTTTGATGCTGAGTTTGAATGTGATTTTTAGTTGATCTATACCTGAACTACACGAGGGGGGGGGGAGAAAAGTGTGACTTAGTGAATGAGGGAACAAAGGTACTCTGAGGATGATGACCAGGGGAGCCAAAAGGGTGGTCCGCACAGGGAGCCTGAACACCTAGAGCCGGCTCTAATCGAAAGTTGCCTGGCCCACATCATTAATTTACCGTGTGATGACATTGTAATTGCATGCTATGGAGTTGAGGGATGGGGATGGACAACATTCAATCAATATTAAAGACAGCCCTGGTGTCCATCAGTGCATACTCCTATCACTCTGACATGTTAATATACCAACTTTCAAATACACAGCATGAGTGGGTAAGGCATATTTATTTTTCATAACATTGATTGGGGAAAGTCTAAAATCTAGTTGATCCACAAAATGTGCTTTGGCCAGTGAAATGTATCACAACCTAAAGTTGTCTAATGTCACAGGTTACTAATAAACGAGTTATTTCTTGGAACAATTATTTCTCCTTGAACAATTAAACTCATATTTCTATGTCAAGGGCTGACATCCAGGACAACACTTATTAAAATGAATGTTATTGGCAATGTAAAAATGTAGAGATAACAGAAGTGATAACCCTTTTCCCATGACTTTTGGTGTGCTGTCATCATGTCTGAATGTATAATAGATACTGTCTGGGTGGTAAGATCTGGCAGCAGTATATGTCCTTGGCTCTTGTCCCAGTTTATCCGTCAATGTTCTAACCTTTATCAAACAATATTTTCCCTGAAGCATTCAGAGGCACTTTGGAATGCTACCCAGCCCATGTTACTAATTTTTAGAATGAAGGTAAATACCTATAATGAAGGTAAAGAATAAAGATAATGTCATTCCGGCAAGGTGCTCCTCCCCCACCCTTGGTTATAAACAAAGGCACCTGTTGGGTGTCTTTTCTAGTCCCTCACTAAAACACTTGAATATTGTCAAGTGCCCTGATGACACACTCAATGTAATTACGGTATTAAAGGCTGTCATTTTATTTTGACGTTCAGCATACCCAGACACAGATGTCAGAGAATAATGATAATAATCAATGAGGAATGACTGGGTTTTGTTCATAAGTATCTAAAATGATTTAGAGACATAGCTAATGAGTGTTTTGCTCGGCAGTATCAATAGTTACACACATATAGAAATGGTATAGGCAAGGGTGATCCCTGTTTAGGTGGTATCTAGATTGCATGGGTAGGGCTTCCTCAACATAAGGGATAAACAAGGACTGGTCCCAATCATAAGAGCAGATCGGAATAGACACGGCATAGGAGGACCCAAAACCCTAGATATCTCCTAGGTCTTATCTTCAGTATGGTGTCCTTTGTTTATGCTAGAAAGCATAGAAAGCCAAGGGCCCACATTTAGTCTACTACATTGCAAAAAAAATGTATTCATTTAGGCATTCAGGACTTTAGAATCATAGTGACGAGACTAAGATGGGAATATTTAATTGCCCAAAGACTGGAAATGTAGACAGGGCAGAGGCTGTTGAAGATACGAAGAGAGATAACTGCATAGACAACTCAAAGCTCCCTCTTTGAAGGATGTAGTTTCTCTCGGTAGTAAGTTACAACTTGTGTATGTCTCTTGCAGTTGATCGATAATCTGAACATTAAATTCTTCACACATTTTGGGAACCTTAAAAAATATTTCAGAAGCCAATCATTGGCAGGTCTACTATATAGAAAAATAATTCAAAAAGAAAAAGTTCCAACTTTTAGAGTAGTCATAAAAAATTATTTATGAATAAAATAATTTACTTTGACATCTATCCTTTTCCTTTTCTTCCTCTCAAAGCTGAATCTCAAAATGGCTTTGGGCAATTTTTACTCAATTTCGTTTTGAAATATTCAACTTGATTGACAAAGATGATTACACATTTGTTTTCTAATTTTACCAGTTAACATATTTAATTATATGACAGCTAAAATCATGTCATAGTAATCAACATAGTCATTTGTGTTTAATAGTTATTATTAAGGTTTACTGATAGGAAACAGGAGGTAGACATTCCCGGCATCAAATTAAATCAAATTAAATGCATCTTTAGGTATCCAAGACATCTCCATTCAATAAACATTTTTTTTCTGTGACATTAGGGGTTATGACTGCTATGAACGGATATGCTATACGTCTGTGCTCTCAATTTTAAATGCACCAAAAATTTAAGAAATGAATGAGCAGCATTATACGGATCGAGGAAAAACTACATTTGTGCCTATCTATCTTCCCTATATCTTGAGAATTCTCTAATGTTTCAAGCATTTGACTTCCAAGAAATGATCTTTTTGTAATCATGAGATTTCACAAATCCCTACATCAATGCCACACACACAATGTCTTACAAGTACTTTAAGTAGCTCAACACCAAATAATGAAAGGTCAATCCTTCTTTGATCATAAATTATTATTACAAGGTTAATAATAAAGCACATATGCCCTAGGAAATATGGGTTATTTCACGCCTAATCTGGGTTTACTGTCCACCTGTTTTAGGATCAGTTGAGTGGTGGTGAATCTGGTTGTGACCATCCGCTTCCTCCACATTATTATCCAGATCAAGGACAATTCAGTGTTCTCCAGCCCTCATATTCATATTACAAACCAGTTTAGGAACCTATGCTAAAGGACATACACAATTTAATTATGTAATACAATCAAATCTATTTGATAAGTCGAGGCGTTGAAATAAACCTGAATGGTTACAACTGGCCTGTGGACCACCACTTGGACAACAATGCACAATAATGGTTTACCAAAGAATACACATGAAGCTATGGTAGATACACTACATGTTAGAGCAGTATAGCCAGGTTGAGATTAATTAAAAAAGGGGTGGAATCATTATAAAAAGAACATGGAGTTAATTTTCTCCACTTAATATTTCTGCCAATATTCTTCAGGAACAAAATGTGCTATAGCATTCAATTTTTTTGGTGTATTAATGGGCTTCCTATAATTTAGCAAATACCAGTCAGACCGAGAAGAATATGGGCAGAGACAATACGGAGCGGGAGGTGCTTGGGATGAGGAGTTCAACAATACAACAGAAGTTGATTCATTCTAGAAAGATGCTTCTTAGCCTTGTCACATTAACTCATAAGTAGCAGAGAGTTGGAAGCCGACACAGCTGCAGACAATGAATTTCCGTAAGTATATTCACAAACGACTCCTGATATAATGTTACCTGCTGCTCCGTTGTCTTTTACAAGCATGTTGTATAAGTACTTCTTAAATATAATTCAATGTTTCGATGGATACTGCATGTGTGTCTGATGTTTAGAAATCAAGAAGAAATGAAAACAACTTTGTCTCTAACTATGCCTTGGGAAGGTTGTTCTTTTAATATGCAAGGCCAATTAGAGATAATATTATTTTATAGATATCAGAATTGTTAATGACTAAGTTTCCAACATACCTGGGTTTTGGAGTGTTTGTACAGTACTAGGTATCAGAATGTAAAGTTCATTGGAAGAACATTCTGTTTTCTGGATATAATAGATAATATCTACCTGTTGGATGTATTATATAGCTGTATGAAATTTGCCGTATTAAAAGCAATTGTGTATGGAGTCTTGTGTGTTCTAATTTAGAACACTGACAAGCAACTAAAGGTTATTTTAGTATTATATTGATACATACAACTGGAACATTTATATAAATAATAATAATTATTATTATTAATATTATTATTATTATAATATGCTATGAGTTATTGAGAGATAACCAGGGCAGAGATTACATTTCCATTGCATGCCTATAAAATTCCATCATGTCTAATTATTATTTAAAAAGTGCTTATTTGAACCTCAAGTCCTTAAACTGTATTTTTTTGGTTTAAGAGAATAAAAGTTTTATTTGCTAACCCTCATGACATATGGAAAGGTTAACTAGATATCAATAAATATTGTCTTTAATGCCGACCTTCATGTCTCTTAAGACATGTGGAGAGTGATTTAACGACAATGCAGAACAATGCATTTCGACTCTATGTTGTTAAAAACGACCAGCAATACCATATTATGATTTTCATAGCAACCTAAATATTAAGAATAAAGATCGATGACAAATTCCGAATGAAAAAAAAAGGATTTATAGTTAACCTTACACGTTACACATGTTAGGAAATCTGGGGCAGATATAGAAGATATTATGCAAAAATTGTAACAGCCAGCTAATCGAAAGAATGCAAAAATGTTAGGAGCCAGTACTAATATTTTCACTGGATTTGCTCAGCACTGACCTTATAAAAATAAGCATAGCAATAATAAAAGTGTTTTAAGTAAGTAAATATTGCAGTGAGATCATTTATTAATGGAATAATAGTACAATGGTGCTTATCTTAGTTTTAAATGGCAGTCGTGCCCAGATTTTGTCTTTATAGAATAAGCAGAATTTTGTTTAGAAATTCGCCAAGTTCACGTTGTAGATGACATCTTCGTAATGTCAGACAGGCAGCACCACCTCATTTGTAGCAAAAATGTAATTCAAATTAATGAAAACATCATAAAAAGATGCCTGTTCCTTTAATATTCCCCATTCATTTTTTGTTGTTGCGTAATAGTTTCCCTTTAAACTTGACTCAGAACCATAGCGTGGTTTCAGAATCATTTATGGTAGTTTAGGTTGAGAAAAGTCTTGCGTCCATCAAGCTCAACCCTTTTTAATTACTTGCTGTAGCTGGCATGATGGGAATGCTGGCAAGGGCTCGTTGTGACCAATATTTAAATTATTTTTTTTCCAATATAGTGAGTCAGTAGGTGGCAACATTTATAGGAAGAACTGTAAAATACATTGTTTCAATATATATATATTTATACAACAAATAAATATGAAGGGATTTTTTGGCATGCACCCAGATACCAAAATTCATAAGCCCTATTTCAACAGCTCCAGAACTTTACAGAACCGACTTTAATAAATCCAAGAATGGCGAAGAACATAGAACGCAAGTCATCCGGAGCAAAGAGCTTATTATCCGTCGAGGACAGCCATTTACCGTAACACTGCTGTTTCGCTATCGAGCAAGAGAAGAGAAACTTGAGAACTTGAAAATTATAGCAGAAACAGGTAAACTATGCTTTTCCATATACACTTGTCTAGTAAAATCATTCTAGGATGAGATAAATTTGTAAACCAAAGGCTTCACAAAGCAAAACATGGACAAGAGGGTGAGGTTTCTTATCTAGACCTTGCTAGTCATTCCTTAAATACAACTAATAGGTGAGAATTATTAACTTCTCTGTTTCCTTGAAGCTCTCCATCAAACACCTTGACCCAAAGGCTTAGTAAATCAGCTCTGGTTCCTGGAGCTTCGAGAGATAGTGGCACTAGCTTTATTGCCATACATGATCATTTTTGTATGAATGGAATTTATATATATTTAATTTGGTACATAATAATTAATTTGCTCAAAGTAGCAGATCACTTCTTTCTGCACTATCACCTAGTGTTGCATGGACCTCTTCTGCCTGTTGGAACAAGAAATGTGTATACATTATACATTATATATGTTGGACTGTCTCTTGCAGGTCCATATCCATCACCTCAGGCCGGCACCCAAACCCAGTTTCCGGTATCTGAAGTCCGAGGTAACAAGTGGTGGAGCGCAGAGGTGGACACCAGCAATGACGTTGGGAATGGAGTTTCTCTGTCAATCAGAATATGTTCTCCGGCAGCAGCTTGCGTTGGGCGCTATAGCTTGTATCTGGGAGGAACATATTGGGGAACCCAACAGTCTTTCTTCTTGGGGACTATTGTTCTTCTTTTCAACCCATGGTGTCCAGGTAAGCACAAGTGTAAAAAAAAATGGATTGATGCTTAAAAAGCATATTGGAAGAAGCTAATTATTTTAGCCATTCTCTGACATTTATCAGCATGTAATGGCTTCAATAAAGGGATCATTAAAGTGATTTATGTGTCAGCAACCATATAAAAATAGAATAAACAGTCCTACGTACATACGTTAATGTTAGAATTATGAGTCAACGTGAATTATATGTATATCAAGAAATGCTGGCACTAGGTTCATACTCTATTTATTAACTTTATATTAACTTTATTGTTCTTCATGCACTAGCTGATAAAGTAGCAACAGCTAAGTTCTCAAGGAACCACTAACACGTCTCTGCATGTAAGACATCAAACGACTTTGAAATAGTTAATTATAAGAAAATGAGGAAGTTCACGTTGCTCATGTAATTTCAATTAAATGTTACCAATATTGTTTCATCATTCAAGACGTTGCTGTATTATTTGGTAGAGTACTGTGCAATATACATGCTCCTGATGCCAACATATCTGTTTGATAGATGTATTTGGTATGTCAGATAGATCTATGATGAGGGCACATGACATCACGGTGTAAGAATTAACCTTTGGTTGTGGTTTGTGTCAGTTGACCTTTCTTGGATTGGTTGCAATGAAACTTATTACTATTGCTTAATATTATTACTATGCTGTGTTAATTCTACTTTTATTCTATGAACTATTCCGCTGATAACTCCTCTTGGTTCCTCTTAGACACGATAAACACAACCACTCCTTTTCATGGTTTTTCTCAACTTCTGTAAAACGGAATGTATTTTTATTGAAGGAATATATAGAGCCTGGATAGATGCCAACCAGTTCTATTAATTGTTTAATAATGATTAAATAAATAACGCCCTTCTCCTGCTTTCTCTTTCCAGATGACGATGTCTTCCTAGATAACGAGACACTCAGACAAGAGTATGTAATGAACGAAAATGGATTTTTATATCAAGGAAGCAAGGATTTCATCCAAAATGTTCCATGGAACTTTGGACAGGTATTCCTTTGTATTTTCTTTAGAATATTTCATAAGTCCTAAGTCTTCTGTTGAAAATCTGAAAACAATCACTCTTTTGAAATAAAGCAGATAGGGACAATTTTTCATAACTCCTAATATATAGATGGGACTCCACTCGATTTACATATTTGGGGTTAAAAAATCTACACTAATACCTATTATAGCAATTTCACAAAAATGTTACTCATTCTAAATTAGAAGTGTTTTGAAGATTAGTGGTGCTATCTGCCTACAGTTTTTTTAAATTGTTATACAAGAGGAGTTTGGAACAAGATCAACTGGCTGGTGACCAGAGACTAGAGAACTTCCAGACATCTCTGATTGAAACACACAACAGGGGACCATGATGGATAAATCAGGGTCAGGATAGCCAAGGTCATACACGATGGGACCAAACACATAAAGATTAGGCAGAGGCTTAAATAAATTATAATTATAATTTGTTTGGGTAAGCTAAAATAACATCGCTATGGTTCTAAGTTTTAACACCAAGTAGGACAAGAGTGATTATGGAAAAGGCGACAGACAGCTAAATGACTCATTGTCTGAAGTTTAAATTTCACCCTTCACCAAATGTCCCAATTTTATTAATGAGGCAAGACTTTTTGTTGCTGCTGTTGTATTATATATTAATAAAAGTAGGCTTGAAATGCGCACTCAAGTATGAAAAGTTGTTAGAGGTGCTATATTATTTAATGATACTCAGAAATAACAATTACCATTGAAAAAAAATATTAAAATATAATCTATGTATAAAAATGGTTGTATTTATATGGGATCACGGCTGGCTCCTATGTAAATCACTTTATTCTAAAAGAGGTCAATTTATGTTTTTGTGTACCAAAGAACACTTGTCAAATAATGTATTTTTTTTTTTTTTGACAAAACACTCCCTGACACATGAAATAACATTTCAGGAATAAAAACAATACATTATTTTTGTTCTGTCATAAATATCTTGACTAGGTCCTGATCACTAGAATAATACCTAACTCCCTTTCACTGTAAACAGGCATTTGGATGAGAAGTATGTTTTTGTCTTAGTAATGACATGAGCATTCAACAACATTTTTCTTTAAGACTTAAAAAACACTGACTGGTCAGTCAAAGAGAGAGAAAAGAACATTCCAATGCAATGGAAGAACGCAACAAAATAAACAATGTCTGAAGTGTCACGGTATTTCTGTGCTCGTCCTGGCCCTGCCCATAGTATTAAGTAATGTTTTTCTTCTTCCTAAACTTCCCCTTAGGGCAGTTATGTTGCGCTGATGCATTTGTACAAAATACATAGACTGGTCATTTATGCAACTGTAGCTCAAATACTGTAAGTTGGAAAGTTGACAGCTATTGATGAGTTAAGTAGAATTCGGAGAAGTAAAAGTAGGCCCAAAGTTGCTTAGACCTGATCAAGCTAGCGCCAGCTCTTCAGAACGTTAATGGCGCAGGACAAAGCTGAGAACATATTGAGAAGGTTCACAAGGAACAATGCTTTTGATAGATTTGATGACCTTTTTGGCTTAGGCCTAGCTCAACCACATTTACAGTGGCAACCTCCTGCTTAGATGCATGTAGCTCCAGGCTGATGTCAAAAGTGTGTAAGTTCTCTGTCTTCTCTGTCTGCACGTGGGCCATCCCTATCATATGTCTATTGCCATCTTCAAATGAAAGTTAATTAGGAAGGTAGGGAGACCCTTAACTTTCAAAGGATAGTGGAAGAAAATGATGGAGGAGAAGGGAAATGTAAGAAGGGAAAGAGAAAGGTATCTGAGATGTGTATGATGGAAAAGCTAGACTGACACAGATCTAAGGGATGCCAAGGAAGGATGACATGGCAAGGGAAGCTTGGGAAACCCAAAGCGGTACTTCTGGTGACCTTGCCCAGGGCTCCATTAAATGAGATACTACATTAAAAAGATGGCTCCTTGTGGAATATAGATCAGTTCCAGAAAAACTGTTCCAAGCAGCATTATGTAGTACATTAAAACAGCTATAGAACTTCACTTCATCAACATAAGACATAATTACACAAATATGCATGCATCACTATGTACATTAATACATACCGCACATTTACAATAAATACTTTTTCACTGAGCGGACACTGATAGTGGATCCCTGTTGCATGCAAACTAAATGTTGATGTTCTGACCTGACTTTCTGAATCGGGTTTGTGGTGTCCCTCTTTTTGCTGTATCTGTTTAAAGAAAGTGAAGGAACTATTACATCTCCCTAACTTTGAAAGAAACGTTTACACAAGTCCTTAAAAGAAATAGGAGAGAGAGCTCACTGTGTTTGTAACGGGTTTAAAGCTGTGAGAATCAAATTGTTGGATTGTTCATTGAAATCTGGAATATGTGATAAGGGCATAAGCATCGGTCCTCTAATTACTGAACTCTTGGATTTAGTTTGAGGATGGAGTGGGTGATATCTGCCTGAAGATACTAGATATGAGTCCCAGTTTTCTGAAGGACCCGGCAAAAGATTGTTCGAAAAGAGGAGATCCTGTATACGTCAGTCGAATTATCTCTGCTATGGTAAATATGAAACACTAAATCCATTAATTGGTTGTTGTTATGGGGTTTAAGTAAATTGTCTTACAACAACAGTGTATTTGTATGTTATACAGATTAATTCTAATGATGATCAAGGTGTCATCGAGTCCTCTTGGGATGAGTACTTCAGAAGTGGCACAAATCCAAGCAGTTGGAATGGGAGCGTCGCCATACTGCGGCTCTGGCTTCGAAGTAACTGTAGACCTGTTAGATACGGCCAGTGCTGGGTCTTGGCAGGAGTTATGTGTACAGGTAAATAATCTTTCTAAACGTGGCTAGAAATTGCACCTAGTAATACCTTAAGATATCTAATATCGTTACTATCATCATTAATAATGATGACGACAGTATTTTGGTTCACGTAGGAGATGCACAGTTTTATTTTATGTGTTTATTTTTCGATTCATTTGATGTTTCTTTGCATGTTCTTCCTTCAGTTATGAGGTTCCTAGGAATCCCAACTAGAGTCATAACAAACTTCGAGTCTGCTCATGACACAAACTACAGTCTATCAGTTGATGAGTATTATGATGAAACAGGAAAAAAACTGGAGGCAACAGAAGGAGACAGTGTCTGGTGAGAAAAGAACACACAACTGTCTAAAATATATTAGACATATTAAAGCCTATTTTTATCTTTCGCAATAATTTCCTGATTTATGAATGAGGAAGAATTTCTTCTGTAATTTGCTACTATAAGGGGCTCTTTAAATTGTGTATACATTGTCATCTTAACCAATAGTTCCGTGTTAGAGAAGTATATCACTTGCAAAAGACAAAGTACTTACATCAATGAAACTATTTCATGAGTCAAACTCACTCTAGTAAGAGACCTGGGGGGGGGGGATCAGGTGTTTTTTTAAGAGCATGTTTACAAATATGAGTGCTATTGGGGGGCTACCTCCAGCTACGAGCACCATAAAACTTCCTAGTCAAGCTAACAATAGCGAGAGGGGAGATTGCTATTGTATACAATTTTTGTGGACCTTTTCTAGGAATTTTCACGTCTGGAATGAATGTTGGATGGCAAGACGGGATCTTCGTTCAGGGTATGATGGATGGCAGGTTTTGGATGCCACACCACAGGAGATCAGTGGAGGTACGGTTTATATTACGGAAACTGACTAGGGCCTTCCCTTCCTTTTGTATATTTGGCAAATTAATGCATACCGTGTATTTTCTCTTTGGTCTTTAGGTACATATTGCTGTGGTCCAGCTCCCGTGAAAGCTGTCAAGGAAGGTGATGTAGACGTGGATTATGATGTTCCCTTTGTGTTTGCTGAGGTCAACGGTGATATTATTCACTGGGTTGTCAGAGAAAATGGATTGGAAAGAGGGCAAACGGACACACTCTCCATTGGTAAACACATTAGCACAAAAAGTGTTGGGAGCAACACCAGAGAAGATATAACCAGCCAATACAAGTATGCGGAAGGTAATCAGAGACATGTCACATCTCTTTTTATATACTTTAAATCTACACGCATGGTTTGATACTAGCTGTTGTAACATTTGTAGGTTCTCAAGAAGAGAGAAATGTGTTTGAAAAAGCACTCCTTAAAATGAAGACTACGAAGCCGTATAAAACATCAGAGTCCGTTGTGGCTCTGGATTTTGATGTCTCCTTGAAGTTGGTGGAGTCACCACTGATTGGACAAACCATTTTACTCATTTATCGAATTTTCAACAAAACCCGTGAGAGCAAGGAATACTCAGTCAGCGTCAGTGCCCAAGAGATGCAGTATAATGGGAAACCTCTGGAACAGTTTTGGAAAGAGAAATTTGACATGGATGTAAACCCCAACAGAGGTAAGGGGGATCAGATATGCTTTAAGGGCACATTTTATTGTAATTAAACATGTATCTATAATGCTGCATAATTTAATAATGAGACACTTAACACGTTTTGATTTAACTATACATTATTCAGGGCCAAGCTCTTTTATAGCAACAACTGGGGTTGGACGTTCAATGTTTGTGGGATGAAGCTGTAACTCCTCTAAGAAATTTCCTGCCAATTCCCTCTTTAGTCCACATAGTAAATTATAATATAATCCTTGCTTGTCTGTAGACGTAAATTAACATTTTGGTTAATTGTCATTTGCATATTAATTATGCTCTTCCTGAGATTTTTATTTGTATTTAATGTAATACAGTTTTAATTAATTTAAGGAAGACTTACTTTAATGAGAGGGCGGTGGATATGGACAAGCCTCCCAGCAGAAGAACCTTGAGGTCCACAGGACCCCTGAGATTTGCACTTTTATTTAATGAAATAAAGTCTTACCAAATGTAAGCCCGATTTAATTTATTGTACGGGGGTGGTTATGTGGAACAGCCTCCCAGTAGAACTTAAGGTCCACAGAACCCCTAAGATCTTTTTTCCCCTCATCTTTGCACCACTCTAATATAAGTTGGTGTTTCGGTTGAAGATAACTATAGTCTTTTTCGTCTTTGATTGTTTCTTCTGGAGTTCGCATTTACTAATACTTAATAAGCAGCACCCGTTAGATTGACCGCACTCCGAATGCTTAACATATGTAAACAATTTCAACCACATTTTCTGAGAATGCTGCCAAGAATGCCAACCACAGTTTGTTTAAGCCTGTGTAACCCCAGTTAAAGCAATATTTTGTAATTGCTGGCAACGCTCCCAGAAAATGTGTGCGAAAGAGCCATAACTCGCTTACAGCAGGCAGACCCAATGAACAAATGTAACAAAAGTTCAGCGGTTTTGTTTTCCGTTAATTTCGATGGGGATCGCCCTCATTTAGTCCGTACTTATTAAGGGCTTGATTTCACAGAAAATAACAATTACTATCACAATAATATAAAATTAGGCAGATCATATATTTTCAGGATAATGCCAGGTAAAGACAGATTTGTAGACTTAACAACACATCATAGCAATGAGAAGTAATATGAAAGCCATTAATAAGTTATGGTAACTTTTCTTTAACAACATTAATGACCTCCATTGATTTTACAGCTCAATACTTCCAATAGTTTATATATTTTTAAGCTCAGCTACATTTACACTCAGCTACATTAAATAGAATTAAGATATTAAATAAATTACATAAGGAAATGAGGGTACCTATGATCAACCAACGGGGCTGACAAATACCCCCTTCCTCCAGGTAATTAAAGTAGACTGATTATAATGTAGAGGGCATTTTTTATTTTGTGTTTTTTTTTTCTCTTTCTTTGTTCCAGCCATGGAAAAAAGCTTCCAGCTTCATCCAGTCCATTATCAGAGATATGTAAGATCGGGAAACAACATCAGAGTCACTGCATTGGCTACAGATCTCAAGACCAAAAAAATTAAGTTAGCCGTTAAGAACATCATATTTGAAATGCCTGCCATCGATGTCAAGGTAAGTTTAACATCCGTAGATAGTAGATATGTAGGAAGTTTGTTTTTGAAATTGGACCTAAGGCATTGCAAGACTTGCCAAGATGGTGAATGCAATGACGAGTGGTAGAGCTTCAGTAAGAGCCAAGCCAGACCCAACTTACGTGCCCCTTCTCTGCAGACACTTAGTGTGAGCTCCAAACACCTCCTCCACCTTTATGCCTTAGATCATTTCATCTTTACATAAATGCACTGTATGTAAATCCTAATGACCATGGTACCCCATATTTTCCCATGGGCAGAAACCCACCTGTTTTTTATCAGTTTTTTTTTTTTTTTTTTACTTATTGTGCTATTATTTTAATTCTGATGATACAGATTCTTAATGGAACTGGCTAACCATAGAGGAACTCTGTATTGTGTGGTGTTTTTCACTTTTTACAATAAGTAGAGGAAAATCCATCAAAGATGATTCTATATTGCAAAATGCTCTCTCTATTTTTTTTCCTTTTCTTCTGATTATTTTTGAGACAAACAACCAGTCCTACTTCCTCATGCTGTAAAGTAGAGGTGTGGACACAATAGACACTCATTTTTTGGCTCAACTGAGACTCTTTGTCTCTGGAAGGATTAAACCTGTCAAATGATTATGGACAAAAAAATGCAATTACATTTTTCAAGTAGTTTGTCAGCACTATTTTTCTGAATATCTAATATATATATATATATATATATATATATATATATATATAACTCTAGTTGTATTTCTCCAAAACGGCATCTAGGTGGCAGTGTTGACTAGCAGTGTAAAAAACATGTAATCCCATTAAAGGGACGCTCTAGCTTCTAGCTCTAGCATACTTTGAAAGTACTTTAAAATGCATTATTCTCCCTAAGAAAAAAATACATTTTCTGGAGCTTCAGAGCTGGAGCAGAATGCCTCCTTTGTGTCCGACGTTTTGTGCCACTGATTCACCGCATTAAAATCAGTGAGAGCGCTTTCTGTGTATGCATTAGAACCTCGCAGAACACTTGCTGATTCAGTTGTTGAGCTGATTGGAGGTGGGTATATATTATGTGTCATGAAAAGTGTTTGGCTGAACACATCTCCTGCGTGGCAAATAGCCGGGGGGGGGGGCTAATAAAGAGGTAAATACACACAGGGGGATTCTGCCGATTCCCCCCGTGTACATAGAGTGCTGACCACACAGAAGCTGTCATACGCAGTAAAATGCATATCATGGCTAGGGTGTCCTTTTAAATTTTTATAATCTAGGCTACAATAAAAAGCCTTACTTTGGTGCGGTGACCCCAACCATCACCCAATCTGCCAGCCGAGGCCTAGTTAGCCTATGCAAGAATACACCAGCGCTTATTGGCACAGTTGTTTATTTTAACTAAAATGCAACACCACAGATACAATTTTGTAAAATGAATCATTGTCTATTTGTACATTTGTATTAGCAATATTTAACCCCTTAATGACAAAGCCCGTACATGTACGGACTCAAAATGCATGGTTTTCAATGGGTTTTGGGACCGCCCATTGTCCTTAAGGGGTTAAAATAAATGACGATTGTGTCCTCTATCACACACAATGAGCTCCATACGGAACCTGGATGAAATTCATAATTTTTAAAATTAAGACAGAGACCTCAAGAGAGAAACATCATACTAACTTTTATAAACAACAATAAAACTGTTATGTTTGTTATTAAAAGTGTATATAATTCTTTTTAATAAAAATACATATGAAAATGAATAAATGTGCCCAGCTGGAGTTTGCTTACAAGTTGGTAAGACTTGTGAATACTAATGCAGTGTAACGCCAGGTACATTATTATAATTAGAACTATTATAACTTTCCTACAGGTTTATGGAAAACCACAACTCTACCAGCCTCTGAGTATCATGCTGAACTTCGCAAATCCTTCCAATGATATACTCAGCAACTGCGTCATGACTGCTGAAGGTGCTGGGCTAACCCCAAACGGACCAATCATTGTATAGTGAGTAAAGTAATCATTTATGATTGAGAAAAACATGAGAAGATGGCATGTTCTTCGAGTTTGAAGCTGAGATAGGAAATTTTTGGAAAAAAGTGGTATACTCGAGGAATCTAGAGTAAAATTAAATGAAAAGTGGATGTTTTTGGCAAATGTTATACAGGGTATCTTCTACTATCCATCCATCCATCCTCAAGCTGCTCAGAACAATTTGTGAATATTTAGTATCAATATCCAATACAATCCACTAACTATGTACCTTTCTTAGATACCATAGGTAACAAAATGTAGGACAGAATGCTTTTTAACTAAGCAAGAAAAATTATGAGAAATAGTTTAACTACAAATTAATTTTTGAGATATTGTTATCCTGGAATTTCAAAAAGTGACATTATACATACTTGCGGGCTGTGCTGAGGGGCCAAACATTTATCATGGATGTATCTTCATTTGAGTCTAAAAGACTTTCTCAGATGATGCCAGTGCATGTAATGAAAAAGGGGCCGGGGTGACCTGCTGACCTGCTGACCCTCCTCTGTACAGCGGGGTTGCAGAGTCTTATTTTACTATAAAATATAATGTTTATAACATAAATAATGCCGAAGATCTACATTACAAATGTTGGCTAACAGCATGCTCCTGTATCATTGTGCAACCAAGTTAACCCAACAACCTGACCCATAATCTTTCAAAGAAGAGCGCAACTGTGCACATTGTTCACTCACCAATGGGATACATTTTTTCTTATGGATATATGTTTGTTGAAGTGCTTTGGTGACAAGTACATACTTTGTCTAAGTGGTTTATTTCGTTCTTGTAACTTTTCATATTTTTTTCTTCTCTTAGTATGGACCAGATTTTTCCACGCCGCTCTGGCTATGTGAAGATCTTCTGTGTACCAGTTAAGAGTGGAAAGCTACAGCTTGAAGTAAATTTTTCTAGTGATAAGATCAAATTTGTTAAGGGAAGTGCCGCCATTGAAGTACCCTGGTTGTAGCTGGTGGATCTCTTTGGAAACAATTTGATAGATTTGATATCTTTTTTTATACCAGAAGAACATCAGGACTCACCAGTTCCCTTATATTGGAACATGCATATTCTATTTATCCTGTTTTCAAATACATGATTGGGTGATATTTTAAGCTGTGTAAAGTGTACTATTGTCATAATTTCCCCACAATATATAATTATTCCCTGGATTCCATTTTCCAGAGATGATAGTAAGGATTCCTAGCAAGGTTTTATCACTGTTTTTATACTTTTAATAGATTATTAATATTTTTTTAGCTACTTTTAAAATATACAGTTTTGTTTGACAAAGAACAGATTAATTGTCCAAATGTGGTGACCTATAAACAATTGTTTCATTTGTCTCCTTTTGCCGCACTGACCTACACAGCGGTGTATACTGGCTTAAGCCAAGTAGGGTGATAAGCATACCTGGGAACTCCTCTGGGTCGTGGGAGCGGAGTCTTGACACGCCCCACCCTGCCCATTTTTCTTTTAAAAGGGGGTGTTTCCCGCAGCCATCATGCCCCCGGTGTCAGCGGGAACTCCTATTGACGTCAGTGGGAACTCCCACCGACATCACGGGACCGCCCGCTGACGTCAGTGGGCAGTCCTGGCCGTGTCCCGCAAGGGAAGTCTCCGGGTAGCCAGAGACCAGAAGTTCCCAGGTATGGTGATAAGACATCTTGTGCTCCACTACCCAATAGACCAGTTGGGAAGATCAGAGATCTACTTTGTAACCAGCTTCTATGGGACCTTTCCCCAACGCTGTGTAACCTTTCAAAGAGGAATGCCATGATATGATACCATATTCCAATGCTATGCAGAGAGGATGGTGGATGTAGGTCATGAGTGGAGGCTACACCACTGCCCTGGGTGAGGACCCAACACACTTTCCCAATGCTGAAAAGCCTATGTGTTTATCCAAGGAACGCAACAACCAAAATGTATGGCCAACAATAAGCACTTTTATGATTTAGATTAACAAACAGATGTGCAGAGAAAGAAAGAGACAGTAATCCATGGAGTAATCCAGAGACAGAGAAACATACAGGGAAGCAGAAGACAATGAAGAAGAGAGATTGGGATAAAAAAATGGGTAGCAGGTGAGGGTCAGCATGGTTGGACTGTCATGAGTTGTGGCCTTAAATAACTTGCAATTATTATTGCACATAAATAAAATAATTGATGCTAAATAAAGTTTTTTCTTGATTCGTGTGTAATAATTTCTGTTTTATCTCGTTACACACCACCATTCTGGAGGGTATAATTCCACACTTTTTATCATTTATTCTCTTAACACATTACCATCTAACCACACAAGTTGCTTATTTGCACATTTTCAGTCAATAATGCAGGAAAACTCACCAGTTTATTCCCATCATTCAGATAGACTATATAATAAAAAGTGGACATCCCTCCTAATTATTTAGTTTAGGTGTTTTAGGCACATCCATTCCTGTTAGGTGTATAAAATCAAGCATGTAGACAGCCATCTCCATAGACAAACATTGGCAATAACACTGGCGTATCTACAGGGGTTCTTCTTGTCTCCTCATACTGATTCAAAATAGTTTAGAAAGGGACCTTCCGATATGAACAGCACCGGTCCGGAAGGGCCCTTTCTAAACTATTTTGAACCAGCACGTGGAAACAGAAATGTATCGTCATATGACCTCGCAGTGAAACCGAGGCTGTACGCACAATGTCAGCCAGAGGGAAAGCGGCAGGAGTGTTGAAGGGTAAGCAGGGGCAAGGGGAGGTGGGAAATAAATAAATATATGCACTCACTGGCCACTTTATTAGGTACACCTGTTAAAATAGCTTGTTAACACAAATAGCCAATCACATGGCAGCAACTTAGGCATGTAGATGTAGCCAAGACAACTTGCTGAAGTTCAAACCGAGCATCAGAATGGAGATTTATGTAACTTTGAACTAACATGGTTATTGGTGCCGGACAGGCTGAGTATTTCAGAAACTGCTGATCTACTGGGATTTTCACTCAAAACTATCTCTAGGGTTTACAGGGAATGGTCCGAAAAAGAGAAAATATCCAGTGAGCAGCAGTTGTTTGATGTCAGAGGTAAATGGGCAGACTGGTCCGAGGTGACAGAAAGGCAACAGTAACTCAAATGACCACTCTTTACAACCATGGTATGTAGAATACCATCTCTGAACGCACAACACGTCGAACCTTGAAGCAGATGGGCTACAGCAGCAGAAGACCACACCGGGTACCGCACCTGTCAGCTAAGAACAGGAAACTGAGCCAACAATTCGCACAGCCTCAGCAAAATTGGACAATGGAAGACTGGAAGAAAGTTGCCTGGTCTGATGAGTCTCTATTACAGCTGTGACATTCAGACTTTGGAGTAAACAACATGAAAGCATGGATCCACCCTGCCTTGTATCAACGACATTATGGTGTGGGGGACATTTTCTTAGCACAGTTTGGGCTCCTTAGTACCAATTGAGCATCACTGTCCATCCCTTTATGAATACAGTGTTCCCGTCTTCTGATGGCTACTTCCAGCAGGTTAATTTGCCATGTCACAAAGTTCACATCATCTCAAACTGTTTTTTTTTTAACATGACAATGTGTTCGCTGTACTCTAATGGCCTTCACAGTCACCAGACCTCAATCCAATAGAGCACCTTTGGGATGTGGTGGAACAGGAGATTTGCATCATGGATGTGCAGCCAACAAATCTGCAGCAACTGCGTGATGCCATCATGTCCATATGGATCAACATTTCTGAGGAATGTTTCCAGCACCTTGTAGAAGGCATGCCATGAAGAATGAAGACCGTTCTGAAGGCAATAGGGGATCCAACCTGGTACTAATAAAGTTGTTAGTGAGTGTATGTATGTATGTACTTGTGTGTGCGTGTGTGTGAGCATGGATGTGTGTGTGTGTGTGTGTGTTTGAGTTTGGATATGTATCTGTCTCCTCCATAACTGTGTCATACAGGAAATCTCTGGAAAGAGGGGTTAGGTGAACCACTTTCTAGGAGGCACAAGGGATTCTGGGATAACTAGTTAGGGGCTGCAATAGTCAGTCCAAGAAAATAGAGTGCAGTGAACAGAAGTGTTCTGGTTCAGGAGACTCAGAATGAAGCCAAGCAAGATGGCGTCCGGGAGAAGCTTGTGCGCGGAGAGTGGTTTCCCAAGAATATGCTTAAGTATCCCTTTTGTTTTGTATTATCAACTGTTTTGTGTATGTTATATGTTTTATAACCTGTACCAGCGACCTAATTAAATTTCAATATACATTTTCTATACACTGTCACACATTCCAAAAAAGAATAACCCTGCAAGAGGGTCCTAATTTCTTACAAAATGGAGTGTGTGTTATGTTACATAGTTACATAGTTACATAGTTATATAGGCTGAAAAAAGACATGCGTCCATCAAAAAGTGTATGTGTAAGTGTGTTTACATATGCTGGAAAGGGGGACTAGGGGCAATGATGAGCCAAATCCGTTTTTATGTCCATGGTTTTGGAATAGGATATCCCAGTCACACTAAACATCAATCACCCAGCAGTTACGTAAAGCACTACCTTTAATCAAGCATTCACATCCAATTAGTTTTGTGGTCATCCATAATGAAATCGATTAAATTTGAGCTTTGTCATACTGATGACAATCACATAGGACAATTTTAACTAGGGGAGATAATGCAGTTGACTGATTATTATTGGGGCTCCTGCACAGTGTGAATTCTACCAGTGCGGGCAAATAAATCTCTAAATCTTGATTGTTAGACATATTGTTTTGGTTTCTATCGTGATTGCTCTGTCTAGAACACAAACATAGAGCTTCATAATTATAACCTTTTTTTTTTTTTTTACCCTGGACGAGTTTTGTAAACACTTAACTTCATTAAAATATTTTGTGCACGGTACACTTTATGTAAATACGTCTATGATCTGGGAGTTCTTCTTTTGTTCTCCGAATGAAATCTGGCAGAGGTGGATGTCTAGGGACACTCCCTGTGTCATCTTGTCACTTGATCAAATAATATATTTTAAAAAAAAGAAAAAAGCACTAAAAACTTTGTATTTTTTGTAATGCCTTTTTACTACTTAATCTTTTATTAACCCCTTAAGGACTGCGCTTCGTTTTTCTTTTTGTACCCTTCGTGACCAAGACCGTTTTAACAATTTTGCAATGCTTGTGTTTAGCTGTGATTTCCTTCTCCCTCATTAAGTGTACCTACACAAGTTGTATATTGGGGGGGAGGGGTTAAAACAAAAGGGCTTTCTTCAGATACCTTTTTTGATCTTATCATCTTCCTTCTGCCCCATGTCCTATTTGGGACATCTTTGAATCTGGTCTATTCAGTTAACCCCATCAAACATACATTTTTGAAAACTAGACACCCCAATGTATTCTGAATTCTAGTATTTTAACCCTTTCCATGCATAAATTCTACCACAACCCTTTGTCAAAGTTTGTGGTAGTATTTTTTTTTTTTTTACATTTTTTCACACAAATTGTACTTCGGGTATGAATTTAAAGCTCCAGGTATATACATCACTATCAAACAACACCCCACTATGTGTTCTGCAACATCTCTAGAGTACAATGATACCACCCATGTATAGGTTTGTTGGGTGATTTGGGGAGCTAACAGGACACATTTGAGAGGAATGCATTTTTCAATTTAGAATTTTACTATCTGTTCATCTTGAATGTCCTATTTGGGGTATTTTTGAACAGGCCAATTCAATTTATGTCATCAAACCATATGTTTTTGAAAACTAGACAACCCAGAGTATTTGAAATGCTAGTACTTTAACTCTTTCCGCATCAAAATAATATTTTTTTATTTTTGAAAATGTTTTATATTTTGCAGAATATTCAGGGGGTTCTGGAGTCTTGGAAACATGTTTATTTTTTTAAAGGGTGCCACCATCTTGTGAGAGGCAAAATCTCTTGGAGTGGTCTTCAGCCACAGTATGTCCTGGGGTGGGTTTTCGGTGTGTCACTGTTTAAGCTTAGGAGGCAATCGTTGATCAAAGGTATTTTGGGCTTACTACAGGTTATGTGATATGCTGATGTTTTTATGAGGGAATGTTAATAATGCTGTGACCAACGCCCTCATCGCCATTAATGGCTCATGTCTTACTTTGAGGTGAGTGGGTGAAGATCTTGGGTCTTTTCAAGGCTCCAGGGCATAAGCGTTCAGTTGGTTGATAATGTGTAGCAGCTTTTCGTCAGAACTAGCAGAGGCTAAAGGATAGGCAAGAAGCTATCCTTAATCTAAGACCAAGGACTGACACACGATAGGGATACTATAAGAGAGAAACACATATATTGATCCATTTTCAACCTCACTTCAGGCATACTATTA
This sequence comes from Spea bombifrons, assembly GCF_027358695.1. NCBI lineage: Eukaryota > Metazoa > Chordata > Amphibia > Anura > Pelobatidae > Spea > Spea bombifrons. The sequence continues at coordinate 1,865,738 of NC_071099.1, read as the reverse complement.
AAATTACACATAAAATTACATGCTGAATTATACATGAATATCAACAACTGCACCACATACACAACTCATTTTACACAAACCTTCTAATCATCACCTCCCTATTCTCTCCTTTAAATCCAGGCTGCAGTTGACCCACACACCTTCACTTCCTTAAAACGCAGACAAAACAAAATGCAAATACAGTAATTATAGGCGAAGGTTATGCCAGAAGATTTGTATGTATTATTGTATATGTTTGGTTTCCAAGAACCATATTTTTATTCTAAGAAACGTAACAATATATTATTTTAATTACTCATCATACACGTTGTAAAATAGTGTCCAGATACACACTAACACAACTGGACACACACAAACACACCCTAACATACCAAGACACATACACAGACAACCACACTAACAAACACACATGTTAACATACCTAGACACACGGTAACATACACAAACTAGCATACTCAGACACACACAGTAACACACAATAACATACCCAAATGCACACAAAAATAAGCATACACATACCCTCCCCACACCAACATACCCAGACACAAATTTTAACATATCCAAACACACACACACACTGTCACACACGCTAACACACACACGGATATGCAGACACACACAACTCACCATGATAAAGCCTAAGCCTTTCCTTACCTCACAGTGTAAGCTGCCGCACCACTGTGGGTGACTCTGCTCAACCCCACCGCCTCCTTGAAATTAGGGGTATAAATATCCTGCTGTTTTTCCCTGTGGGGGCAATTGCCCTGTTCCCCCCTGGATCCACCCTTTTCATGGTGTGAAAAAAGATGAAAAGTTGCTCCAAAACTGGGAGCGTCACAGTGGATTTTTCCTCTTCTGGTCTTGCACTCCATACGGTGATGTGCGGTCCTTTTCTTCCCTCCACAGCCAAAGCCAAAGGAGGGGCAGATCTTCTGGAACCCTCTGAACCCCAGGGCCCCTAGGTATACAGGGACTTATGGGCATGCATGCACACACATTCACAAATATATATACGTCTACTAAATCTGTGTAGCTTCACACATACACATGGTAAGACCGTCCACACTTTTAGTACAGGTTAGATGAATGTAAGGAAGTTTTACTTTAACTATAACACAAGATCTAGCACTGTCATTAATATTTCAGGGATGAAAATATTAATATAAAAAGTATTTTCATGGGATTGGCTAAAAGGAACTAATAAACAATGTAAGGAAGAAATTGCAACATAAGCATTTTAAGCATTTATGTCCATATACACAAACTGTTTTACCAGGTGTTGAGCGTCTCTTGACAGGTTAATTGTTGTTTATATGCAAACATAGAATTGTCTGCATTATTCATCACTTCCTACTCTTTAGAAATAATAGGCAAGGCAATTATAGCTTCCCTCACTTGAATTTAAAATAAAGATGATGGTTTTTCTAAGTACCATAATCCCACCCCACTTTACTAATTACTGCCTGCATATTCTCAACAAGATACTGCGATCGCGAAGAAGAGTGCAGAGGAACTGTAGGGGAAAATTCTAAAATGTTACTTAACTGTGAATGTTACTTTATTTCTCTGTAGCACTCCTTAGCCTTGGGGTCTAGTCGGTAAACTATGAGTGATTGCGAGTTGGTTAAAAATGCCATCTTCACAGTAAATTAAAAAGAAGTGCAACTCACAAGTTCACCAAAGCTAACTCCCAAAAGAATAACAACTTGCAAACACTTGACTGCAGAAGAGTCCAGTTGATTCAAATTTGCAAAATAAAAATTGTTAGGAACTAAAAGAAAAACTCAATTTTGCTCCTAAACATCTTTATTTTGCAAATTTGAATCAACTTTCTAAAGAAAGAACCCAAAACCTGAACGTATTAATCTTCATAATGTTCCATATTTTGAATGAGGTTGAATGTGTAGGCTATCTGCTGGGTTTATTATATTATCTGTCCATTATATGGATCCCACAGTGTGTGAAGGAATTGGTAATCACTACAGGATAGCCTGACACAGTTTACATTTTCCTCTACATAAAGGAAAGAGTCTAAACTACTATAATTCAAATCTATTTATACCGTTTATTGTTTTTAATTATTATTATTATTATTATTATTATTATTATATTTAGAGTTTGATTTTGATACTTATAGAGAGTAGTGGGATCCCTTGTTTCAATGTTTTACCTTTTTTGCAAATGTGCAAAAACTTAAGGGTCAGATCAGTATTTGGGCAGAGAAGTTGGGGTAAGTCAACTAAAATAAGAATACCTGGGATTTACATATTTAATAAAATATCTCTTAAAGTTTTGCCCATATAGAATTATGAGCGAAGATGTGGACTCTTGGGCATCGCTGAATGTGAAGGAAATAACTATAATAATTACCCATGTATAGGCTTACAGTAAATGTACCCAAATGAGATCAAATAAAGTCAATCTGCAAGGTCTACCCAATCCCCCTAAACAACATATTCTCTAATGAGTCTTTAGAAACTTGGCCATGCATTATAATCTAATTGTATTACGGTACTTTTCATATTCAGATATTTATACATCAATGAAATATATCAGGTTTGCAATGGATTTTATAGCTTAGATAAAAGAGATAAAGAGATCTGAATAGGAAAAATTTTAAAGAGGCAGTGAGGTTTTAAAAAGACTCAGTTTTAGGTAATGAAAACATAATGGTCGTTAAACAATCAGTTAACCAAAAACAAAACTAGATATGATTCACATTGCTTTGAAATATTGTTTTACTTGGTTATTCATACAGCTTGAACTACTAGTCCAGTCCAGGAGTGATTCAAAGCAATGCACTGTAGTCTTCACAGTATTTAAAAGCTTTGGTTTCCCCCACTTGTTTGGTGAAGGTTTCCATGATTTCAGAAGAACGTACAATTTAGAACAATGCCAATAGTGCTAAATGGGGTGTTATGAAAGCTGAAAATGTAGAACATTACACCTCTAACTAATTGGCTTTCTATCCCAGACATTATAATTATATTTATAAGAAGCTAATGACTCAAGAGGTACTGTTTCAACATTCTATAGCAGGTCACACAACAGCTACTTATGGGAAATGTAGTATTCATTTCTGTCCTATTACAGTAGTAAATTATCCACGTTATGAGGCTGTCATTGGGTTGTTTGTTGCAACTCATTCAACTGTGTTTCCTCCCTAGGCATTATCAATTTGGCTTACTTTTACCCAACAATCTTCACACACCCACTGTTAATCACTATTTTGGACTTTGTATAATTCATCTACCATCAACACAAACTGAAGAAGATCCTTGTTACTGTTAATATCTAGATAGATCATCAAAAAGTAAGGTGCATTAGTATTTGTAAATTGACAAATGATTGTCCATGCAAGCTCCATGGCAATCCCTGGAAGTTAGTCGAGTTTAGGTGGATTTAGAGTTCAATAGTATTTGTGATGACTGCAAGCAGCAAAGAGTTGGAAGGAAGGTCTTGGCATGCAAGATTTTTTGGTCCAAAGACACAAAACGTTGATGATTCCTTCATCCATATTTTGCAAAGACCTGTTTGTAGTGCAGCATGTCTCCCCGAATACTTCCTTAATCCAGGAATGTAATGTGACCTATGTACATTCTTACAATGTTTTCAGTTGCTATGTCATCATTACCTCATGATCGAATTTTTCATGTCTGACTCATACATCCATAAATAATTTTCTGCTAGATGATTGAAGTAAACTTGTCTACTCATCTCTTGGCTGTTTTTCAGCTGTTTTCCTCTTTGTCTCTTATCATGGGCACCTTCATGATAGCATGTTCTCAAGCAACCTGAGTTTGTGACTTTGTATTCCCTCCAGTTCATTCTTTGGCTTCCCAAGTCAGTATATATGGCCTCCAACCTTTATGTGAGAAAACTCTACTAGTCTGCTACTTGTCATGGAAAATATTTTAGATGAAACCCATGAATCCATAATCCTCTGAATTAGGATTTTTATTTCTGAATTTTTAAAAATGCCAAGGATAATTAAACATGAATGTAGCATACTTTATTGTAAGGGTAGGCAACTCTCTCTCCAGGTTCAACTAAGAGACAGTCTTAGTCATGTCTCCATTATATCCATTACATGGACAAAAGTATTAGGACACTGAATATTTGAATTCAGGTGTTTCAATCTGACCCATTGCTACAGGTGTATAAAGTCAAGCACCTAGCCATGCAGTCTGCATTTACAAACATTTGTTAAAAAATGGGTGGTTCTGAAGAGCTTAGTGAATTCAAGCGGGATACTGTGATAGGAAGCATTCCAAAAATCTTGCAGAAAGCCTTCCTAGAAGGTTATAGCTGCAAAGGGGGACAAACTACACATTAGTGTCAATGTATTTAGAATGTGATGTTATAAACGTCCCTGTTGGTGTAATGGTCAGGAGTCCCAATACTTTTCTCCATTTAGTGTATGTGAAGCTCTCCTACACTCCAGGACACCTCTTCTACATATAAACATTTCAAACCTATATAACTAATTTTCAGCCTCATCTATTGTTATTCAATATGGTGTGCATAATGACAAATAAAATATCAATGACAAATACTTGGCATGGAGAGAATAAAGCTCATTATTTGAAGTCATCCTAAAGATGGCAGGAATGGGTGTTGGATTTGTCCTGACACCGAATCTGAATTATCCAGAGTCACTGTATTGATTACAGACTGATGGGAAGTAGATATAAGGTGAAAATAATAATAATACCTATGTTGGCTGAATGTGTTAATGTATGGTTGATGTAGGCATGCCTTTTCATGTGGAAACATAGTGTCAGGATTCAGCCCCAGCCCTGCAAGCTGCCAGGCGTGGCCGCCCCTTTTAAGAGGTCTGCCTGGAGTTGAACTCCTCTCCACAGCTTGGTGTCTTGATTATTTCTGTATGTATTTTATGTACCTTTGCCCTCTTTCCCTTATACATCTGAGGATCTCAGGTCTTCACTCCATCCCCTGTGTTCCTTGCTTTGTTCCCTGTCCTTTGTGGCATCCTGTAACATGTATGTATTGTCTGTCAATTTATATACTCCATGTTCTATGTATTTATGTTCAGCTGTGTTTGGTTATACCGAAATCTATGCCATCACCACACCTGACCTAACCAACAGGCTTTATTACCCTGCCTCCCTCACCTGAAGCCTATGTCATTCACACCTGACCTAATGACCAGGCCTATATCTGGACATTCCCCTGTTTGTAAGGTGCCTTTGCATTGAAGTTTGTGGACCATTTTGCTTTGGCCCTGCACCTGTACCGGTAGGGTTCTTGGTTTTCTGCCCTGCCAAGTGGGCTTCCAACCTTCAGCCCTGCCCAGTGGGCTTCCTACCTGTTGTGCACTTCCTGCCGTCTGCCCTGCCAATGGGCTTCCTGCCATACGTCCATTGGTAAGAGACTGTTTAACCTGTATTTGCTTGTCCTGCCATAATATACAATACATAGCATTACCTGGAATTCTGTCTGTGGTGTATTCCTCTGTGCCTGTCTGTCTTATCCTTCAGTTACCATGCATCGCTGTGTGCAGACAGAACCCCAGGTATCCCTCGCAATGAGGCTCCTACCCAACCTGATTACCCGGGCCCTGACACATAGTCAAGTTGGACATTAACATCATTGAAATATAGGTTACAATCCAACGATTTGTGCTTGTGGCACCTAAAATAATCAGTTGAACACCTGAGTAGACAGTGTGACAAGGCGACGGAGTACTGAATGGTCAGGACAGCCCACAATGGCAGCGTTCTGTCTAATTTGAACAGTCAAGGCACAGGATTCCTTACATTACATTACATTTATTTCTATAGGGTCAGCAGATTAGGTAGTGCACAGGATATTAAAATGAGGTGTTTCATGGATGTTTTAGTGTATTGGCGCACAGTTTAAGCAACAACATGAAAAAAATGGTGGATCTCTTTCGTGTTCTCTTAATAAATAAGTAAATAAATATGGAGATAAAAATGGATGCCGATAACAGGTTGAAAATGTAGGAAGAAGGGAGAAGACAAGAAAGACTGAAAGAAGGAGTAAAATTTATACAGGTATAAAAGGTCTATAGTGGGTCTAGAAGGAAAAAAGAGGATACTGAATGAGAAAAAAGATTGTGAATAAAGAGCTTAGGATAGATATGGGGAGATGGAAGAAAATAGGAAGATAGGAGAATGGAGGGTTTTTTGGTCTTATTCAAGTATCCCAGTGTATGCAAATGCAAAATTCTCACAAAAACCATAACTTATCACATGACTTGATGTTAACATCATGAACATTTCCCTTTACTAATGAGCAACCTTTCGAGACTCCCTGGCCTCTCCCTCTTTGTCTTGTCTACTATGTCATTTAGTTTGAGGGGAGAAAAAGCAGCATAGACGCTTGAAAGAACAGTAAGGAACCACCAATAAAAGCACTGGGATCCACCCAGATCATAAGCAATTAAAACCCAAGGAGAGGCTGTGTCCTTTTAAATGCTGGCTGCAGATTAGTGAAGACATCATTGAGACCAGTCAGACGCGTGGAAGTTCCAACACAGAGTGGAGATATGGCAGGCAAGTATCCCAGGGGCAGACAAGATCATCATGGGTAACATTGATAACATTATTAAGCTTTCCAGATTATTATTTTTAAGAGAACTGGACCACTGTAGAAACATTTAATATAGCATATAATGGTTTCAGCTTGAAACTTTTTTTTATCGTATCATATTGTGTTAATAGAGTATTTTACTATTAATTTCTCTTAAAAAAAGTATATTCATTTTTCTTTGAGCAGTCATGATTTGTTTAGACTTAATGACAGTGTACATGCCTAAAAAAAAATTAAAAGACTCACAAACATAGACAATGAGTGGTAGAACCCATTTTATGGCTGCCAATCAGAGGCTTAGAAGTCGCTTCTAAGAAACCTTTAATGTAGTGACTCATTCAAGTAATGTGTGGATTTAAAACTGTAAATATTGTGCTAACTAGAAACGTCACTTGCGTTACAAACCTTAGCGAATAATCGTGAATACACATATGAGTCAGGAATAATGTTACCTGGAAAGCATTGTTATAATTGTTTTCTAGAAAGAGAGTTTATCTCCAAAACTCATCCAGTCCCCCTCAAAAGCGCAGATCCTCTGTTCTTCTTCATGTGGGTACAGGTGGCTCTTTCTTACAGGTCTGACGGCCTAACAGTGGTTGACTGACCTGTCCGCATCTGAGAAGATCTTTAAACATAGGGCTCTTGTGGGCCAAGATTAAGAAACAATAATATAGACAATAGTTCTTACTTTCTATGTAGTAATAATATATGGGAAACAAGCACAATCAGTATACTAAATGGTGTATTAATGGGGTTTTTTATCGGCTAGCAATCTGGCTATCATATCTGTGTTTGGACAATGGCTGATTGTACTCTGTTCAAGCATTGGGTGAAATACCGCAGCATTAATCAATTATGTCTTAAGCTGATTTATAAATTATATGTTATATAATATTAGAGACCATTAGTGGACAGAAAATGGAAATGGGGCTACCAGTCCCACCACCCATTGAACAGGTCATTTCAACATACCCTTCTTTATGCTGTGGGTAATCTTGATCCTCATCTACCACCTATTTGCTTTTTTATGTACAATAATAACGCAGGTTACAAGACTTTAAATGTAGATATGAGGAGCAGTATACAGGATCACTCATCATAGTAAAACATTGCTCCATGTTTCTTAGGCTCTGTTAATATGTTTTACGAAAAAAGTCTGTTATGTCACTCGTTGGCCCAGTAGCCAATGTGTACTTTGCACCCACTCCAGATTTCCTCCAAGAGCACTCAACTGGAAGCAATGGTTTCATTATTTGATGATTGGACATGATATATTCAATGTGCAGCTGCCTTCAAGGATGCCCCCAATCTCCTAAATGGTCTTAAGTTTTGACACCAGCAAATAAACTGTACAATTATACAGTTTATTGTGGATATTTGTCTCTGATGAGCATCATTTCAATATAATAGACTTCATATTACCAGTTGTAAACAACCCTAGGATTAGTCTTGTGGTGGAGAGGCAGTAGGACCCAGTCACCAGATCAGAGCCAGGAGTCTTGTATGACTTTCTAATAAACTCTTTTTTCTCACAGCTCTTCAGGTTATAAATTTTGACCTTCAAATTAGTGACAATAGAGGCGCACACCATACCGATTCCTATCTCAACGGAGGTCTAATTGTGAGAAGGGGTAATCCATTTAACATGTCTCTGGTGTTCAACCGGCAAGTCACAGCTCAGGACAGGATGCAGTTCACTGCCAGGCTTGTAACATCGGATACAGGTAAACGCAACTTGACATAGAAAGCTGAACTATGGCTTCACCTGACCAAGTATTCCATACATTGCACCAACCTCAACAGACTGCCCTGTCCTACAAAATATTAAGCTGTTCCTCAAAGCATAATGATACCTGCTGCGATACAAAATTTTGTCTCACCCAAGTTATACCTCATTCTTGCACATCTTACTTAATCCATAACTATTCCATGTCTCATAAAAAATACCATTTCTTATATTGTCCTTTTTCCACCTCAAACACAATCCTGGCTCCCCATAATCCACAAAATAGCTGTGCGGGGCTGTATAATCAGTAGTTTCTAGAACACACTAACAGACATTACCAATCCGACACTAACATAGCCTACTGCTCTACCTTGACACAGCGGTGCAGACCCTATGCCCAACTCACATGATTATAGACACAGTTCTGTATCTGATAAACTTCACGGACTAGCACAACTCCTATCCTGGCCTTACCTTATAAATATCACCCATCTCTTATCATCATCTTAAAACCTGTTATTTCAACACACCTAAATTATACACGGTTCCTAAACCTACTTATTCCCACTGATTTATAAACACGCCCAATGGTGATGTCAAATTCATAAAAGTTTATAGCTCTAAAGATTAAAACTTTATGCAATGTTTTTGTTAACCCCAAATAATCTGTCTGTCCCGGATCATGTTCTGTGTCGCCAGGTAACTCTTTACTGGAGAACACCTTCTCAGATTCTTCTTCGCCCCAAACAAACAGCTGGGGAGCCCAACGAGGGGCAAGTGGTTCTGACTCCATGAAAATGACCTTCTTCACTCCATCCAATGCTGTAATCGGACGATATGCTCTTCAGGTGCAGACAAATGGAGGCATCACAAAGATAGGAGAATTTATACTTCTTTTCAATACCTGGAACTCAGGTAATTCTAACCTGTGTGGTTATCCTGACAATTGGTATCTAAAAACCACAGTGTATGAAAACTGAGAATCAATCAAATGTACATATAGCACCAGCGTAGAATTCATGCATGCACACACAGTATGGATCTCCTGTTATTCCAGCTAAGTGTGTAGGTACAAGGATCTTAAATTGTCCCAAAGACACCTGGATATGTAACGACCAAAAAGTGAAATGTGAGAAATAGGAAGAAAAGAGAAAATATATAAGTAAGGGTAAAGAAGATGTAAATGTCATACAGTCGTGTGCAAATATATTTGAAGACTTACAGTATCACCACAAGACGAAATCTATTTCAGTTTATGTGGCCGAACAATTCCAAGACCCCAGAGGATGTGTCATAGGATTAAGAATTTCATTATCAGTACATTAGGAACAATGTTGGAAAAATCAGGAGAACATTTATGTCCAAGGTAGATTTGGGAGCATCTCTAAATTTTTATCCAACTTTCTCCAATTGTTAATATGTTGTATTACTGATTGATCCAGAAGTCTGGTGGCATTAATCATGGTAAAGGTCCCAAAGTAAGCTAAATATAAATGTGCCCTTACTAAGGAGTGCAGGGAAATGATGTTACTAGACTGTACTGATAACAGACAGTTCTGTTTGGATTTCAGGTGATACCGTGTATCTGGCAGATCAGTCAGAGAGAGAAGAATATGTTTTGTCAGAATTTGGACTCATTTATATGGGGGAACCAGCGAGCCCAATACCTGTGCCTTGGAACTATGGACAGGTAAAAAAAAAGATTGAAATGGGTCGGTATTGTATGGCACAAGATGTGGCTATTCTCTAGAACACTGTTATTCATCCCAGACGCCATGAAAAGATGAGGTCCTTTGAATAGCTTTGTCCTGTCTAAAGAAAGGTTGCATTGCATTTATGGGTTCCACTTTGACCAAACTGTACCAAAAAATGGCCAAACATTTTTCTAAGAAATATGACATACCTAATTACTTGAAGTCCATAAGTTAATGGTATATTACACAGGATATCTGTTCTAAATGCACAATTAATGTTTTTTTTCTTCTTCTTCTTCTTCTTCTTAATACAGTTTCAAGACAACATACTTAACATTGCCCTTGCCCTGATGGACTCAACGCTGACTTACCGGCGTAACCCATCAGAGGATGTACGGAGGCGAAATGACCCTTTATACCTATGCAGAACGCTAAGTGCTATTGTGAGTGTCTACTGGTAATTTATCAGTGGTAAAGTATTGTTGTTGAATAAGATGAATATATGGTAAATCTATATATAAAATACATAATCTCACGCCAAATTTGGTTAGATGAAAATTGAGGAATTTAAAGTTTAAAAATAGCTGTATTTTGGAGGCAACACTTCATACATCAAACCAAAAACTTCCAAAATCAGTTTAAGTATTAATTACATTCAATTTGAATACTTATTTCCTCTTTTGGTATTTTGAGTGTATATAATGGGGTCAACATAATCGTTTTCCACAATGGGTGCTAAGTAACCAATGTTTTTACTGGTTCTGTGAAAAAGTCCATTGCCCAATCACTACTCAACACAGGTAGATACCATGGAGACTATTCTTATATGGTAAAAGACAACAATACAAATGAAATTGATCAAGGTGTGATAAAAGGCATTTTTTGTTAGCTTCTGCTATGTCACTAAACATTAAGCTTTATGAAGCTACGTTTGGGGAAAGGAAGGGCCCTTTCTAAACTATTTTGAACCGGGACAGGGAGACAGGAGCGTATCAGGAGTGTGTGTTAGAATGAATGTGTATGTGTGTGTTAGCGAGTATGAGTACGTTTGTGTAATTTGTGTAAGTGTGTTTACATATGTGTGCCAGAGTATATGTTGGAAGGGGGGGAGGGGGTACACGCAAGTTGTGAGGTTGTGGGGCCCCGGAGCAATTTTCGCACCAGGGCCCTGTGGTTTCCATTTACGCCTCTGACCTGAACCTTATGGATCAGTGATAAGACAGAATTATTATTATTTTTGTCTATATGACAGGGAAAGTCATCTGACCATGTGGCCATGTGCCACAAATATTGGACATTGCTGAAAAAAACTCATCACCTGGTAGTATGGGAATAAGTGTTTTATCACCACAGTCACTATTCCACTGTTACTATAATTTATAATGAGTACTAATAAGGGAACCAAGTAAAATCATTTGCCTATAAATACATGCAGGGCCGGCGCCAGCATTGCAAAATAACTAATTAATAAGGTGCTTGTAGTTGAAATTGCTACTATGAAGAGATGTGTTTCGACATGTTGCACTCTTTCAGCATCATACGAGGATGTTAATGATTAAATGAGAAGTCCCAGCAACATCTAATATGCAATATTTATACCCAATACCCATAGATTTATATTTTAAAGGAGAATATGTCCTGTTCTGAACTATTATTTGATAATATTGGTCCACTTGGTAAGTCAGAATTTTTAACTGGAGTGAGTTGGCACCATTCCAAACCATGGATGATAGCAAATAGTAATTATTCTGGCATATTCACTGATAGTTTCTTGGTCACCGTGGGCACTTAGTTGAACCAGATCCTACTCGAGTTTGGACAATGGTGAAACCATTCAGGCATTGATGATTTTCTGTTGTTGCTAAATCTAATGAAAAATGTATCCGATGTCTTTGGGCTTTTGGGTAAAGTACACCTTGATACACCTTGAAATCAAGTTGGCTGCCAAAGAGTTAGCTGAGCAATCCATCTCAAGGGGTTTAAAAACATGGCGCTTATGATTAACGGCAATGTCACAACTCAAGCTAAAATTATTTCTGTGTATATAGTGTTTATGGAAGCGATCGAGAGAGGGAGAATATCATATAAGTTAAAATATGATTAAGGTTGCTCAACAACAACAGTGCTTCCAGTTCTGACATGGCATCTTTTTATAGCTGAGCATATTGTGCAAATTAGTACACAATGGGGGTTATGCATAAAAAAGTAATGGTCATCAGGTGCAGATTTTGAAGAGCGGTCTTCTCAATTTAGCAGCCAGTGGAATGTTGCTGCTGAGTTGACATTTCATTGGTTTCTATGGTGATAAAATCATGCCCCCTAAAGTATGTTTTTTTGTTTTTACATTTAATGTTTTTATTTCTATATATATATATATATATATATATATATATATATATATATATATATATATATATATATATATATATATATATATATATATATATAGCTTTGTGTCAATCTTTGTCACCATTCAGGTTAACAGCAGAGATGATAATGGTGTAGTAATGGGGAATTGGAGTGGAGAGTATTCTGAAGGCACCAGCCCAAGCTCTTGGACTGGGAGCACCCAAATCCTCCGGAAGTGGTACCAAGAACACCAACCAGTTAAATATGGGCAGTGCTGGGTCTTTGCTGGTGTTTTGTGTACAGGTAATTATGTTCCTATGTGGCTCTGGCTGTCGTAACAAATAATAATAATATCTAAAGCACTTTGAGTTCCACTGGGAAAACGGCTCTATAATTACTAGCTGTTTTTAATATTACCGGTATTATTATTGGCCAAGCAGATTGTAGATTAGATAATGTCTCTTGATGATAGAATATTTCTAGTTCGCTCTGCCTAATAATGCATTTTGCTGTCTATCCTTAAAGTATTTCTATCCAACTTGCTGTAACTTTCTGTGCACCATGATTTTCCAAAAGGCATTCTTCGCCTTATAGCTCCTCGTTGTACTAGCCATTATCTACCAGTCCATCCATGCCTCACCTGTGCCATATTTACCTGTTTTTTAATCATATTTATTCAGTAGGCTAGAAGTGCCTATAATAAGCTGTGGGTCCGTCTATGTGTTATTGTTTTGGGGTTTTTTTTAGATTGATTTGCGACCAAATAAACATAAAACAAATGAAAAATAAATGCCTATGAGGCAATATAAATATAAAAGGCCAGATGGCTTCTTTTTGTCATTACAATCTGTATATCATCAATATATCTGCATTACCCATACTTAGTGGAAGTGTTCTTTTTTTACTTAAGTTAGCAGAGCCCTGGGTTTACCCTGTCGTGTGATTACCAACTACTCTTCTGCACATGATTCCAATAGCAACCTGAGTGTTGAAAGCTACTATAGTGTCTCAGGAGATCCTATAGACAAAGGAGGTGATAGTATCTGGTAAGTAACAGGACCTTTTTTCATCTAACCTGTTGTCAGCCTACTTAACTCTGTCAGTTGTATCCAACTACATTATCGTGCTTATTCACCTGTACTAATTAGGCATAGAAAAAAGGTATTCCTAAATATCTATTTTTTGTGTAAAAACAATATAAAAAGCCACAGTAATCGGCCAGGACTTGAATCAAAAGTAAATGTTCTAACCTTTCACTTAGGGATAGTACTTTTTGCAAGATATGCTATCTTATTTAATTATTATTACGTACCATAATTTATTATTATTATTTACAGACTGGACTAGCATACATTAAGACTAGTTGTGTGGATTTCTTGGCAACTGGGAGGCGTTACCATAGAAATAACATTGCTACATGAGACAACTCCATCACATTATTCCAGGCCTCATATCATTGTTTTCAATGACACTGTTTAAAGACATTGTGTGCCAGCCCTCAATGGTGTGTTTATGAAGATAGCTGGCCTAACCAGATTCCCTTCAGGACTTACCTTATGTTGCATGTCCTATTTTCTGAGTGCTGTGACATGACTCCATGTCCTGGAGGACCACCTCTGAAATGGCAGAGTAGATACATACAAACATAAAATTTGACAACAGATAAGAACCATTTGGCGCACCTAGTCTGCCCATTTGTTCCTGCCTCAAATATTATCCGCCCATTGGTCTTGTTTTATATTCTGGATAGCCTTATGTATATACCATACACGATTAAATACAGTTTTCATAAGTACTAAACTTATATTGCGTTGTTCAATTCAGGAACTTCCATTGCTGGAATGAAAGCTGGTTTCAGAGGAATGATCTTGGAACCACCTATAGTGGATGGCAGATCTGGGATTCAACTCCCCAGGAGATGAGTGACGGTAACAATTAAAACATACCTTGAAAGAATTGTAAATTAGATAAATGTCTGGTCCCATCCAGGCTGCGGAGCTGCATGTCTTTTGTTTCCCTGTCTTGCTGTGGTCCATTTCTGGATTTCCGTATGTTCTGTCCTGAACCTCTGATTCCTTGATTCCAGTCTTGCTCTTTGCTTCAGCTCTGTTTCCTTTATAAGGTGTGCCCCACCCGTTATGTTTGTCTCAGTCTGCAGTCTAAAGGTATGTCCTTCTTGGTTTTGTGTATAGATTCAATGTTCAGTTTATTAGTACTTCCATAGGCAGGGTTTAGCATTAGGACCCACTGAATATTGGAGTACTTTGGCGTAGTGGTGGGCTAAGCATACTGTGGCCATAAGATGTGACGGAATCTCCAATTGTTATCTTGTAGTCCTAGGCTAGTTCCTGTATTTATGTGTGTCAGTTTGTGATGTCCTGTATCCCCGGTAGAGGGGTGTCCTGTCCTAAAACCCTGGTAGAGGGGTGTCCTGTCCTATTCACGTCAGATCTTGAGTATTCCTTGTCTTGTTCCCTGTTGTGCCCTGTATTATGTATGTCCTGTCTGGGTATGCTTCTTGTTTAGTCTCCCTGTCCACTGCTCCTTGCTCTCCCCGTCCCTTGCTTGCTATGTTTCTGGTGTACCCTGCTTAGCTTCCCTGCTCCCAGCCTGCAGCATCCTGCACATGATTCTAGTGCTATGTTTCATGCCTGCTCCAGGGTGCCTGCAGGATATCTCCAAGTTCTGGTTAACATCAGCTGCTATGTCAGGGCGCTGGTATGTGGCTGCACAACCCTAGATGCCCACTCTGCACCAGGCCCTGTCCTACTCCGCTACTGCGCAATAACTCCTGAACTCGTCTGTATGGACCCAGTTCCTGACAGTAAAATATTTATAACGCACATGTAATAGGTGCTCTGTGCATCGCAATCTCAAACATCCAAACAATCAATTGTGCTTGTGACATAATAACCAATATTGGCAAGTATCTCTAGTGAAGCAATTGATAATTGATATATTTAATTGATACCTTTACAAAATGTTTTAATCCAGATAAAGGTCTGGGCAATTAATGGTGCCGATGCCTCTACCAGACTCATAAAGCCATTTAAGCATAATCATTGATCAATGTGTGTTTAATATGTATAATGCAAATCATCTAGCATTCGTAGTGTCTCTGCACTTATGGTAGGAAGGAAGCTGGGTGATGGGCCCCGTAAACTACTTTCACATGAAGTCCACGCTGTTGACACCTTTTAAAGTAGATAATGTGAGAGAAGAGGTAAATTTATGTAGAATTCAGGACAAAGTTCACAGACTACAGCAATGGCACTCACGCCAGTTTTTGAGCTACACTAATGGCCCATGATCAAGGAATTAAATGATTTCCAACAGAGATATTAATAAAACGTGATTCTTTAGTGATCCTTCAGATATAAGAACCTTGGTCTACAAGAGCTTGAAGAGCCTTCCACATAAAGTCAAAGTAGCAGGTGGAAAAGATGGTTCAAGAAGTGATAAAATTCCTGTGTGTACCTCATTTGGAAACAATTTAGGAAATAATTATAATTGGTCAACAAATTTATAGGTTAAGTTGTGTAAATTATTTACATATTTTACATACTTTCATCCACCTAACATGTATGTAATCTTTAGGTATCTTTCAGTTAGGACCTGCTTCTCAACGTGCTGTAAAAGAAGGAGATGTGGATAAATCATATGACACACGTTTCGTATATTCGGAGGTCAATGCTGATGTCAATGTATTAATCGAACACAATGATGGTAAAGTCACAAAAGCAAATACCTATACTGCGTCGGTTGGCCTACTTATCTGCACAAAAGCTGTCGGCAGAAATTCTTTGAACAATATTACACAAGATTACAAGTATGGAGAAGGTAAAGATATACCAGTAGACCGTTTCACTGATGAGCCCTTAAAATGCTTATCTATACATTAATATTTGATTATTATTCCTTTAGGTACAGCCCAGGAGAGAGAGGTTAATAACAAGGCTCTGCGCTTAACAAATGTAGCTCCAGGATTTATACCTTTGTCAGCTGCTGGATCGTCAGCTATAGCTCCGAGCAGTGAGCCTGAGGTGTCTGGGGAAATAAACATCAAAGGGACTCCCATTGTTGGTGATGATATTAATGCTATCCTGACTCTCAAGAACTTGACCTCTGAAAGCAAAAACATCACTGCTAATCTTAATGCCACTGCCATTGTGTACAACAGACTTGTACGAAGACCTGTCCTCTCAAACTCTGTGGTTATTCAGCTAGGTCCTAATGAAGGTATTGGAGCTCACCTAAAAGTAAAAGCTTGATTAAAAAAACATATTCCTTTATCCAGGGGGGTTCAGTCTTGTATAGACATTCATCTTTATATATGTTCTCAGTAACCTGCTCCATAGCGCTGTCGAAGCTTCAGAGAAACCCTTACAATATAGAATGGTGATATAACAATCTAACAACACATTAACACATACAAGATCCATCCAAGGAAAAGAAAACACCAGACTTTGACTTCCGAAACAAGTCTACTGTTAGTAAAGGGGTAAAGATCCCAGCATAATTTGGTCAAGACCTTGAATTCCCCTAATTTAAGAAAACTGAAAGCTGGTGGCTAATGTTCTTTTATCAAAGACACCTTCATTTAAGACAATGATACCTAAACTCTATCCATATGTACCAAGGGAAAGAGGTATAGTTAATTTTGCTGTCCAAGTGTCTGAATACCTGTTGTGGGTCTAGTTATATTTGTTCAGTTCTATTATGTTTTGTTTCATGTTTGTATAATATTCTGATAAGCAGCTTAAACTGCTCTTATGGAGGCATCACCCAAGAATCACTGCTAGGCTATGGCTATATGTGATGCTCATCTGTATTCCACATGGGCGACAGACAAGCAATATGATTACATATTAATGTTTGGTCAACGTAATCATTTGGTTTTTAATAGTTTTTACATTTTTTTCTTTGTTTTAGAGCAAACAGTTACGCTGCAGATTCTTTATTCTCATTATGAAAAGGCATTGACAACTGACAATATGATCTACGTGAGCAGCGTGTGTCAAGTTGAAGGCTGGGGGGAGCTGTTTGTGGAAGCCACCGTCATACTACAGAATCCACCTCTATATATAAAGGTTACAACATCACAAACCCATTTTATACTCTCGCATTTTTTAATGCTGCAGGATCAATTAGCGGGGACATCATAGATCCCCTGACCTGTCCTGTTTTATGGTTGCACCATGGTTGCGCTTAGGGTATAGGACACCAGAAACGCCAAGGGGATGGTCTTGATCGTAACATATAGCTTCATGTTGCATGTATAGTCTTGCCCACTTTGGAACGAAATCTACTTATTTAATAATTATTATAATTTTTTATGTTTTTTTTAAGTTATTTAGTCGTTATGTATATGTATGGTTTAATATGGTATTATTATATGAATGCATGTTGTATAATGTCAGATATTTTAGGCAATAATTTATAATGAACATTTAATAAAGTGTGACAAGTTGCCTTACCTCTGTACATTTAAATGTTTATTTTTTTTAATTTGTTTTAATAAAATTATTTATGTTTGGGCTGTAGGTATACCATTTTTTGTGTTTGTTTTTATATCTTAGGCTCTTGGACCAGCTGTGGTAGGTCATCCATTACCTGTGGAGGTCACATTCACCAACCCTTTGTCTGTTCCTGTTACTGACTGCGTGCTGACAGCAGAGGGCAGTGGTTTAACACAAGAAATGCTGGTGAAAAAGTGAGTTGAATGTCAATGGCACATAAACCAGGCAGTGTTGCTGTTTTCCTGTGTGTTTTTAATGTGATATTTAGTTCCACGTAAGTGGAAAAACATCTTTAAGGTTACAGAAAACATGGTTGATTAAAATGGAAGATTTGATTGTGAAATGCACTAATCATAAATCAGTCCATATGAAACACAGAGAGGTATTAAAGAAGTTAATTACTTCGCCATCTTAGCCTATGCAATCTGGAATGTCATAACACTCAACAGATAATTTTGCTTTATTTTTTCACAGCATTGGAGTTCTGGAGCCCAAAAAGGAGACTGTTGTTGGTTTGGACTTAACACCATTTGTGCCAGGAACAAAGCAGCTGTTGGTCAATCTCACCTGTGAAAGGTTTCATGATGTCAAAGGGTTTATTGACATCAATGTAGAGAAGAGCTCCTAGTTCCAGCTAGTTCCATGCAATACTTTTATGTAGTGGGGGTGTGGAGGTTTTATTTCTCCACTAGAGGGGGCAATTGTTTCAAAGAGTACTGCTGTAATAAAGTTACTTTCTTTGGAACCCATTGCGCTATTATCCTTGTTGACAAGTTTATGATCACCCTAAACCAGGGAGTCACAAGCACTGGTAAGTCGGGGGGGTGGGGGTGGGTATATGGGGGGGCATAAGGCTTTTCTGGAGGCAAAGTGACCCATGATATGCCTTTTACCCCCTATATGCCACTGTGCATGGGGGCAGATGTGCATAACTGGGGGGGGGGGTTGGCAAATAAAAGGAAATTAAAACAATTTTTTTTTCTCAATCATAGCTTTTATTAAATATGAAAAAATAGTTTACATGAAATAATATTTAAATATTTACTAGTAAAACCTTTTTTTCCTATAGGGTCATCTTATATTCAGGCTTTTTCTTTTTTTTCCTAAATTAATATTCAGATTTTGGGGGGTCATCTTATAATCGAGCAAACACGGTACTTAAATAACTCACTGTAGAAAAGTATCTAGCAGCTAAATTAGAGCGTTATAAGATTGCAATTTACTGACTCTAACATTAGGCCTATTGCAGATTACTGTGTTATACAACGTTCTCTACAGCCCAAAAGGAGAGATAGTGAGGCAGGGAGGCAGTCTGCCCCGGGTGCCCAGTGGGCCAGGGGCCGAGCAGATGTCACTTTTTCTGCCCATGTTCCTGCTTCCAATGGGCGGAAAAGAGAGTTTCCTCACACAATGTGCGGGTGCCACAGCAGTAACCTGCAGGTCATTCGCACGGCCCTTTAAACCCTGACAGCGAGCTTACAGATTTCCGCTTCCGTCAACCGCTGCGATGGAGCGTAGATAAGGTAGGCTAGATGGGGAAGGGACATGGGAGATTAGTAGACACTTTGTGTTGTGTGTCTTCGTCTTTGTCTACGTTTTGCCGCCATGTTTGTATGTTCGGTATTCGGGCTGAACAACAAATGCACAAGTCTAGTATTTATGTGTATATGGGCAGGTACACTACATGGACAGAAGTATTGGGACACCTGACCATTACACCAACAGGGACTTTTATGCCATCACTGAGTGTATGGGGCAGAGCACCTGGCTCAGCTGCCCTTCCATTAGAAATACATATGCTCCACCTTATTCCTTCTTGACTGCCATGTAAGATAATGGGGGATGTATGGAAATATTGTTGTCTGGGGTGCCACTTGATATTCTTTAGTGCCAAAAGAACAGCAATTGAACAGAAAAGAAAATATATGGTTTCTCTAGGTGGCAGTGTTGCATTAAAAACAAAAATATTAACATAACTCTCTCTAAAAGGATATAATACGCTATTATCTTAATTCAGCTATCTGGGTTTGCACACTGCATTATCTAAATAACGTCAGATAGAGCTGTCAGCAACTCAGTTTCACAGCATACTAGCCTCGCAATTTTTTTATGCTCACGTAGCGTGGTGCCAGACGTAGCCAGCCAGTGGCTACACACTGCAGCATTTGATCAGATGGATCAGATTCATCTGGGTAGTGGACAAATTTAATAAAAGCACTTTAACGGCCAAATGTTACCACAACAGCTGGGCTGAGAAACTACCAAGTGTCCTACTTTGGTTCTCAGCCTTTATGTTCCTTTTTTACTTCATTCTAATTAACATCTTTTTGGAATGCTAAAATACACAGCACAGCATTAACTGTCCATTTGGATTTCTACAAATTGTGAATGTACTGATCTTTGGCAAACTCTGCGATTTGTAGGAAGCCACGAAAACAAGGTCAGACCCCCCTCCAAAAAAGCGGATGAAAACAAAGCAAAACACTCCCACACTCATTCTCATTCTCACTTTCCCTCACACTTTCTTAATGTTTCCCTACCTTCTCTGCCAGTCATTTTAGCTTCTGCTTCCACATCTTCATGTTCTTCATATTCTCTCTTGTATATTCTCTCATCTACATTATATCTTTGTCCAATCAGGGGATAGGACAGCACCGAACGCACCGCCATTTTGTCAGAAATTCAACATAGGGCAAAATGGTGACATTCTCCCCCTCGATTGCCCAATTTAGGGAGAGGACACCACTGAAAGCACAGCTTAGGGAAAAAATGGCGGTGCTTCTGATGACACCCTCTCCCGAGATCTTCCAAGTGTCACCAAAAGCACCACCATTTTGCTCGATGGTGGACTTCTACCAAAATGACAATGCTTTCGGTGACGTCCTCTTTCTCCCGATCGGAGGATCAGAGGAAGGGATGTCACCAGAAGCGCTACCATTTGCCCTAAGATGAACTTCTGCCAAAATGGCACCAGGTTATGTCTGCAGACGAAGATAGAAGATAAGGGAGAGAAGTTGACAGAGAGAATGTATGCTATTTGTGCTATATATGTTAAGATCCTCTTGCCCCCTTAATGACAATGTTGACAATAATGTTTTTTTTTACTTGTAATATACTTTGGGATAAAGGAGGTTTTAACATTTTTGAGGTGTTGCTGTTTAGCTATAAGTTTCTTCTTTCTCATTTGGTGTACCCATGCACATTATATATTGTTTTTTTCAGGTCAAGTAGGGCTTTTTTATCATATAATCTAATTTATATAACAAAATATAAAATATGGTGATTTGTTTTTTAATGACAAAAGCCGCTAGATTCTAATATTTGTCCTGAGTTTATAAATACCCAATGTTTTTATGTTTCTTTTTGCTTTTTTTTCCACACAGATTTTACTTCAGGTATGAATTTACAGCTCCTGGTATATCCGCAATTCAGTTTCTGAACTTGGAATTTTACCATTTTGAAAATTCTGCCTCATGTCCTATTTGGGACATCTTTGACGCCGGCCACTTCAATTTACCCCGTAAAACCATATATGTTTGAAAACTAGACACCCTAGGGTAATTCAAATGCTAATATTTTAAGTCTTTCCATGCACCAATTCTACCACCAGCCTTTGTCACACTTTATGGTGGTCATTTCGTGCGTCTTTTTCCACACACATTTTAATTTAGGTATGAATTTACAGCTTCTGGTATGTCACTGCGGTTCAGCAACATCTCCTGAGAACAGTGATAACCCCCATGCATGGATTTGTTCTGTTGCTTTCAGGATAATAGGCCACATTTGGGAAGTGTGCATGTTTGTTGATCAGTTCGGTAGCGGCCATTTTTGGGGGGGGGGCACAAACATACCGACACAAACTGTTTTGGTTAAAAATTGGCCACAGATTTACAGATGTATGGGAAACTAAACACAAATACCATTAATTATTAACACAATAAAGTAATTGTCAGAATTGCCACCAAAAGTAATACAGTGCATACATTCCCCCCATTGTTATTCAATCATCCCCCTGACAATGACACCCCCCCTTCCCATAAATGTAACAATACCATTAACCACACCAATAAAACCAAACGGGAAAGAGGATACCGAGATGCACCTTTCCTACACACTGAGCCACAGACCAGCTCGAAACCACCAACACCAACCAAACCAGAAACACACTATTTCCTATTAACCAACCATTGTTCAGCCCCCACCTTACACTGACCAGACCCGCCACTGTGACACTGACGAGAAGAACCTTGTCACCCTACTAATAACAGGGACAGATGGTGGGAGATTCAGGTAAGAACAACTGATTTAAAGTGACAGTTACAAAATGGAGGGACCTATTCATACAGTCCCTTAACCAATGTCCCTTAACCCCATTGTCCTAAGCCCACCTCCTCACCCAGTCAAGGTCCCTTTCAGTTAGCTACACCGTTCCGTTGGCTAGATGACTGAGGAATCTTCAATTTCGTGCGCCCGGATTTCAAATACAATAACCCAAAACCGTAGCTGTCCTACCAAGTGTGCTGCTTGGTCCCACTGACTCCACCCAGTCCTCTGCAACTTGTCTCTCCAACCTGTAAGAAGAGGACATCCTAGGCAGACTCACCTGTACTTTTACATCCAGATCGCCCCTCTGCATCTCCCACTGGGTTCTACCAGCTGTCTCCCTTCTGGCCTCCGGACTTGATGAGCTGTGACTCCCACTCCTGCTACTCCTGCCTTATACCCCCATATATGCCATTCTGCCTCCCTAATAAGCCCCTTTGCCTCCCAGATATGCCTTATACACCCAGATATGCCCATGCTCATATTTTTGTTGGCCTGTGTTCCAGACTCCCTGGTGTCTAGTGGGGCAGCCGGTGGAGGTCTTTGCGATGCAGACCTCCGCTGCTGGTGGCCAATACTTCCGTTGGGGCTTCTATGACTAAGCGCCGGCATCACATGACCTTCCAGTGCTCCACCATAGAAGCCCTCAGAGGAAGTGCCGGCAGCAGCAGAGGCTGCCAGAGAGAGAGATCCGGGTCCCCTGCAGCACTGCAGGGGTCTGGATCTTAGTCTTATAATCAGACCTCTATTTGAGACAAGGGGCATTTTTCAGAGCATTT
Organism: Spea bombifrons; assembly: GCF_027358695.1. NCBI lineage: Eukaryota > Metazoa > Chordata > Amphibia > Anura > Pelobatidae > Spea > Spea bombifrons. The sequence goes on along the minus strand of NC_071099.1, from coordinate 1,842,772 downwards.
TATAATCGAGCACATACGTTAAATCTCCCTGCTGTTCCCATCTTTGTCCAGCAGGGGTCGCCCGGTTCCTCCACGTGCCGATCAACACTGCCACGTGTAATGGAGTACCTACTTCCAGCAGTGGCAGCTGTGCGACTTTCCTCCACTGCCTCCCTGCTACCACGTGCTCCTCCATCTCGGTGGTCCTCCACCATGATGGCTGGACTGCTGCCTGCTCCCGCCCTGACAGTGCCTTTTGTGACGACAAAGACCTGCTATTGACACCTCCTCACCGGCTTCCTGTCCTCCTGCTGCCACCTCCACCACCACTGATGGGCTCCTCTGCCATCCCCTGCTTTTCTTCCGTCCTCCCACTGGCTCCGTCTGTGGGCCCACACTGCGGACTCTGGGCTCAACCTCTGCGGTGGCCTGGTCCACCTTACCGGTCTTCAGGTAAGAAAAACTGATAAAAAGTGACAGTTACAAAAAGTCCCTTGACCAATGTCCCTTAACTCCGTTATCCTAAGCCCACCTCCTCACCCTTTCACTTAGCTACAAAACTCCAAGGTCTCACCAGTGCTCTCCACAATGGCACAAGACCTTCTGCTTTCTACTTCTAATGCCTCTCCCTATAAAAACACGCATTATTCTAGCATTTCCTGGTGCTTTATTGCATTGTCTACCTACCTTTAAGGCCTCTGAAATAATTACCCCTGAATCCCTTTCCTCAAATGTTAAGGTTAGGACAGCATCAAATATTTATACTCTTCCCTTGGGTTTTTATGCCCCAGGTTGCCACAGTTCCGACCATAGTTCATTGTGGACATTTCTAAAGCTACTGAGCTCAATCAATCAATTAAAAACAATGCTAAAATATTTCCCCTGGGTTAAAATGTATTCGATTTAATCATTCTATTCCCTTTAGGCCCAAAATATCAATGTTCTCAGCATCAATTAAAGGTGTACATCACAAGGGTACCCTACAAGAACAGAATAAACACTGCCTTCATTTTGGCCAGTTAGAAGATCACCGATCTCCTTTTACCTGCCCTGCTCCTTTGGACGTAAGCATCCAGGTGACAGACACCACAAATTGTGGTGAAGGACCCCAGTGTCCCTTGCTATAAAACAGTCTACCTTGCTATAAAACAGCTTCTATAGCGCTATTACAATGAGGGACAATACAAAATTAGCAATATATTGAAATAAACATGGACAAGAAGACATATAAGACATGATCTAAGTGGCCAGAAAGAGAAGAGGGTCCTGGTTTTGCAAGCTTAAACCTCGAGGGGGAATCGGATAGCGGAGGGAAGGTTTTTATAGAGACAGTCTGATGCCCCTGACACCCACTATAAAGAAGAATGGACGCGAGTACTTTAATATAAAATCTTCCAAAAAAGAAAAATATAATAAACCATTTACTTAACACCGAAGTGGCTGCGCCGCAGTAACATCTGTCCTCCTTCTACATGGTGCGATTATTCTTGTCACTGATTGGCTGCTTGAAGCAGAAGTCACCGGCAGAAACGTTTTTCCACTGAACTATTTTGGGAAGTGATGAGAATGCTTTAATACGTGGATGCTCTAATAAAGGAGCAGCAAAATCTGGTGCTGCTACATAGACAGGGTGTTATGCTGTTGTGAGTTTTGTGCTTGTCTTGTCCTCTTCTTTGCGACTAAATGTGTCCTATGACTCTAGCCTCACTTTGTTTCCTAACACAAATTACATTTTCAATGGCAAAGGAGTAGTACAAAGTACCTTTTTTTAAGGGTGTGGTTAATAGGTGACTGGGGGCGGAGTTTACTAAGACTTTTGCATGTGACTTTGTGACATATTGAGTATTATTTATGAAACTAAGTAAGGTTTTTTTTTTTAAAGAATGTTCTTATTTATGACGATTTAATGTATGAACACGTTCTGTTGCTTATACACCTTACTGTGTCTTCCAACACTGAGAAAAGTTTTAAAGAAGGACTGTCTATACTAAGTAGGGAAGGTTATTCATCTCTATGACTATTGTGGAACTTAGGTAAGGCGAATCCATCTGCCATTTCTCATTACTACTAGATAGTGAAAGACCCTGTAGCAGGGTTACCAGTTGTTATAGGGTTAAAACCTGAGTGTAACCACACAGTGGCGCAACAAATAATGGTGGGGACCCCCTGCAAGACTTACTGTAGGCCGCAAGCCTTTTCTACACACAAAGTACAATATTTACACACACAGTAACATACTAACATACTTACACAAACACCCACACACAAAAAAACTTACACACAGATGCTAACATACATTTTAATATTAGAAATACACAGTAACATTTTCAGATTCCACAATGATCCATAGGCTAGAAAAACCTCCAAAGAAAAAACCTTGTTTAATACGGTCACTTTAAGAATCTCTGACCTCACGTCGTTATGAAAGGGTGCTCCACCTGTGCCTCAGGGTGCGATTATTGTGTGTAGTGACTGACACACGCCTGAATCTGGTCCTGTGTAACCTGAACTTATATCCTCTGTTCGGAGACCTCTGAAAAGGTAATGTCACTATTATCTTAACTCCTGCCTGATTTGGGTTAGATCTGTGAATTATCTGAGCTCCTGTCTGATCTGAATTTGTCCTGTGGATAGAAATTTCCATTTTGGATCAAGCCCCATCGATGCAACTCTGGATACCAAGCTGTACCCTTTCACAAGTTCTATGGACTTTCTGCTATCTTCTCTGTAATGAGATTCTGAACTTACCCTGCCATTTCGGATCATTTGGAGATAATCAAATCAGCGCTTCTTCTGTTATTTCATTTGACTTTACCTACCTGCCATATTAATCTGAACCTGTGTGCTCTGAGAGACTGCCTTATATTTCAAACCTGTTTTTCACCGCTGACAATAAATACGAAAGGATTCATTCTTCTCATTATAGTGTTTTGGTGAATTTTATTTCCATCCAATATGGCTAACTAACCTGACGGTCAGCACACACATGACAAACATACTAATACACTTACTTACACACAAACAGGCCCAGAGGTATGCATGGTACAGGGTGGGAAGGGGTTTCTCACAATATGAAGGCCTCTGTTATGCCATGTTAACCATGTTCATTTGATAAGCTGTAGCAGCTGCTCATTACCCAACTATAGCTGCCAGTGGAGTCAGTAGTACATGGATGTAGCATGTGGACAACCAGAAGGTTGTAAAAATTCTTGAACTGCATAAGAATCTGTATTTGTTTTTGGCTGAATAAAAGTCTGTCTTCTTTATTATCCAGGGTTCCAGTTTCCTCTGCTGGTGATGGAGCAGGTGAAACATGGAAGGAGAGTAGGTGTGGGCAAAAGAAGACGAAAATAGAAAACTGACAGAGCTTCACGCAGGGACTCCAGGACAGAACCAGAAAGTTCCCAGGTATCGTCCAGCTACCACCAACCATAATAGGTCTCTGCGATGGAGGCCAGCATTTACATGTGAACCCCATAGAAAACATGGGGAGTTCCTATATTTTCTTCGTTTGATATTAGAAATACACTGTAACATACTTACACATTGATACATTTACTTACACACAGTAATATTACGTAGATAAAGTTAAATACTGACTTACGCACACAGTAGCAGGATTGATGCTTTTTTAAAACAATGCTGATAGGAATAACTTTTACTTTAATGCTAGACCGTCACACCTATATATTTATAGTGTATGATATCAAGCAAAAGTAATACCATGTGTTTGGTTTATAATGTATAGCTTTAGTGCGCATGTTGCAAATAGCTGCTAAAATGCTTTCATTCGCTTATGGTTCCGGCCCATCCCTGGTTTTGACAAATCACAATGAACGGGTTAAAGTCATTATGCATCTTTATTTAAGGACATCATTTCAGTACAACTGATCCACAGTTAGACATTGTGAGCAGGTAGGGAGTAACCTATTCTGGTTACTGTTCTTTGCTGATAATGTACAGTCACCAGTATTAGGTGCTGATTGGTCAATGAGTGGTGTATAGTGATTTTTTTTCTTTGTGGTTTGGGGTAAATTTTCAAATATAGTCTCTGCTGAGCTTATGAATGAAAGAAGGAGAAGATGTTGTTGATATAAGGGAATGTTCAGGTGACTCCTTTGGCGCTTTAGTTAAGTTACTTCTACAGGATTTCTACTACCTAAAAGTTGATGGAAAGGTCTACCCCTGTTCTTTCATGGTACATAAAGACCTTCAATAGAATAATTGTTAGTCATGATAAACATATAATTTAAATGTCATTGTGTCAAGGTCTGAAACATGAATTAATCATTCTAGAAGTGGTAGCAGCTTGCGGCCGGTGCCTCTGTTATCAGTGAGAACCTATCACCATAACTTTCTGAGATGCTTTGACGTTCTGTATTTTGTCAGAGTTGAAAGTCAATTGCAATGTTCTTAAACCAGATTTGAAAGGGGTAACTATAAAGTGTGTCGTGTATTTCTTCCCAGGCTTCAAGGGTGGCAATCTAAAAAACAAAAAAAAAAGGAATGTATAATGTTATACAGAGACACAGTGTTTGTCAATTTCATAATATGCCAAGGGCTCAAAGTAATATAGTATTACAGAAAAAAATATATTCTGTTAAGCTTTAAAAGTTTACTTATTTCCAGAATCAATTACATTCTTGAAAAGAAATATTGATATAACCGTATTGGTCCAAGGGAAAACGAAACCTTAGTCGAAGTTGATACTCTTTATTTAGTCAATATAGAAAAAAGCGTTCAGAGACCTCAGAGAAGGAATTCTTTCAGAAGAGGAGACCTCTAAGGCCCCTTTATGAAAGGTTTCATGTTTTTCATTTTTTGGGGCTCAATAAAAAGGTATCGCGTTCAATTATTGACTGTCCCCCGCTTTTTGAAACAACTCTATATATCGCTAGTAAAGCATTTTGTTAATTTTAAATTATTTTCTCTGGCTTTGATGAAGACCATATGTGGTCAAAATAGTGGGATCTACTCAATAAGTGTCTAATGCTTCTTAATTAATGCTTGTGAGTTGGCCTAAAATGAGGGATGAGGAGTCTAGTTGAGGCCTATTTCACCTCATCCCCTTTTTCTTTTTTATTATTAATGTAGTTACATTAAAAGAAAAAATCATTCCAAGGCATACAGAAATATGCATAGGGAGCCCTACACTTAGACCTTTTACTATGGGTACTATGTGCGCAACATATTATGAATGATTCACGCTCCTACACTCAGTGTTTTGAGCATTAATGCATATTAACACATTTTTGGACACGCATCATTAGGATTTCTTTGAAACCTTTTACACGGTGACATTTATTCAACAAAAAAACTGGTTTTGATTGAGACAAAGTTGAATGTGTGATCCCAGGCAAATCCTTTGTATGACGCTACAAATCCGTGCAATCATTTAGTCACATGAAACTCTTGCAATTGCTCTATAAAATGTGTGATTCTTTACCATCACCAAAAATCCATTTAATTTGACAAAATCCACAATATGTGATTCATTCCTAATAAAATGGTTAACAAAATGAACTGCATGGACGACAACATGTCAGATTATTTTATTGTATGGGAAAACAAAGTTTTCCAAGAGCTGTGTTATAAATCATAGGGATTAAAGTAGGCTAGAACACTGCATTCATAGGTGTGGTGCCACTTAGTGGGCCTTTTTAAAATGACTGGGCCTTTCTAGTATGACTGGTCCTTGAGATTTTTCCACAAACACTAATATGAAGTGTTTATGCCTAGACGTGACTAGACCTATCATATAAGCATTCTAGATGGCTGCCTAGGCCTTGTTGGCCTGGGTCAGGATATGACCCTAGTGGACTTTGAAGTGAGGACCTTTCCTGCAGGTGCATGCAGAAGTGGGGTGCTAGAGACATAGTTCTCTTAGGATGCTCTAATATCAGCCATTTGCTTAGGGGCAAGAGGTTGTACATTATTCCCGGAAAATAATGGTTACATAACTTATGTCTAACATGCTCTTACTGTACACCATTTCTCCCCAGATATTTAAAGTTAGGTAAACTATATTTTTTTGACCAGACTTACTTGTGCTGAAATTGTCCGCTAACTAGTCCACTTCCTTCCAATGTCAATACGCATGAATTCAGTGTCTCAGAAAATGTGTTGGAGAGCTCAACCTCTGCGTAGAAAGTCGTGTATATAACAGCCTGCGTAGGCATCTATGAAAAAAATGATTAAAAAGGAAGTAATAAACTTTATGTTGTATAGAGAGACCAAGGTCTTTCATCACAAGAGTATAAAGAATGCAGGTCACCTAAGAAGTAACTATATGCTGTCAGTAATAGTACGGAAGAACGCAGAGAATGTTTCAGTGCAGGTTCCAGCATAAAATAAGACAAAGTGTCTTGTTCATGTAATGAAATAAAATATTCTTCTGTAGCTTAAATCTGAAATATTAGTGTAGTCTGACAATACATACAGCTTCTGCATATTATTATTTGTTTTATGCAGCACCATCAAATTCCGTAGTGCTGTACAATGGGTGGACATAACAAGTAGTCTGTAACATAACAAATTGATTTACAGAGACAACAGGTGAGGAGGGCCCTGCTCAAACGAGCCTACAATCTAGAGGGATTTAGGGTGTATTACACAATAGGTAAAAGTGCCGTTGTTAGGGATGGACCAGCCACACTAGTAAAAGTATTCCAGGAGAGGGACTAGGAAAGGTGAGTTGAAGGAATAAAGGCACGGAGAAAGGCCGGGGGAGATCATTCCAGAAGATAGTGACAGCCCTTGAGAAATCTTGTAAGCGTGCATGAGAGCTAGAAATCAGAGGAGAGGACAGAAGGAGATTGTTGGATGAGCGGAGAGACCGGTTAGGAGTGTATTTAGAGATGAGTGATGAGATGTAGGTAGGGGAACCACTGTGAAGGGCTTTGAAAGTAAGAGTAAGGATTTTGAAATTAATCCTGAAGTGCACAGGCAGCCAGTGAAGCGATGTGAGTGGAAGATAATTCATGGTGGATTGTAGAGGGGTGAGACTGTTAAGAGGGAGACCAGCTAGGACAGAGTTACAATAATAAAGACATGGAAGAGAGCCTTAGTGGCATTCTGTGTTAGGAAGGGAGGGATGCGGGCAATGTTTTTAAGATGGAGACGGCAGTTTTTAGAGACAGACTGAATGTGGGAGTGAACAAAATGTCTGAGTCAAGATTGACACCAAGACAGCGGGCAGAGAGGAAGAGAGATCAGCAGACAATAGATAGATCTGGGTGTCATACAGGTGAAAGCCAAAGGATGTGATTAGTTTGGCAAGTGAGGAAGCCTTGGGGTACCCCCACTGAGAGGGGGAGGGGAAGTGTTACCGGAGACAGACGCTGAAGGTATGATCAGAGAGGTAGGAAGTGAACCAGGAGAGAGCAGTGCCATGGAGACCAAGAGCATGAAGAGTTTGAAGGAGAAGAGGGTGACCCACAGTGTCAAAAGCAGCAGAAAGGTCCAGTAGGATTAGCTTGGGGTAGTGGCCCTTGGATTTGGCAGTGAGTCATTAGTAACTTTAGTAAGGGCGGTCTCGGTAGAGTAAAAAGCAGAAATTAGAGTAGGTGAGCTGTGAAACAATAAAGAAAAAAATGGTGGTTCAAAGACTTCTTCTTAGCTCATTTATATGAAAGAATAAGAAAACCACAAAGCGCAACCTATAAATGCAAAAAAATATGATGGAGTGGATGGCGTGATATTTAACTCACACTTTTAAAGAGCACTAAAAAAGTGCTATATGTGTATCTCAAACGAAGAGTAAAACTCAAGAATGCATAATAGATTAATCTTCATAGAACGATTTAGTAGCGACAGATAAGTACAATGTGAATATTCTTACAAGACAGCAGGCATCAAAGTCCCAAAAGAAAGAGTAACACTAGACTGGGTTTCACAGGATTTTGTGAGAGAATAACTCAACATTTTGCACAAGGATACATTGACAACCATTTGAATTAAAAAATATATATATATATCTTACATTTAAAATTAAATAAATAAACATCTAGGGCAGAGAATGTTCACTTACAAATTTTAGCTATGGATTGTAAAGTTTGTGCATGGAGAGGTTTAGAAAGCTGTAAGATCTAAGTCTTTTTTATTTTTTTTTATTTTAAGTTGCACTACTACAGTTTAAAAACTAACTACATTTCAGTAACCTGGTCACGATACAGTGGCAATGCTCTTCCTACCTTCATACTTAGAGGCAGCTTTACCAAAGTAACATCTTTCTCCACCAAGATTCTTTCTTCAGAGCCTTCAACCTCACACAAGGCTGTCATACGGATCACGTTGTCTTCCTTCACGCATTTTCCATACTGGGTATACGTTAGCGGTATGGAAATGTTTATTTCTTGTGGATAAAACAGATCAATCAAACTTTATTTTGTTTTCCCCTCGAATAATTAATCAATTAATAACATTGTGTGCTAAGAGCACTTACCTTGCTGAGGACCCAGTTGAACGGATTTTGCTTCAGTCCAGATCTCGTGTTTAGGCCGTCCAGTATACAAAATACAGGAAGCAGTCATGTTTACAACAATGCTAATGGTATCAGCTTTCAGGTTTTTTAGAGTAAGCATGACCTCTATATCCTGTCCAACTGTGGGAACTTTTTCCACTTTAAAACGTCCAAACAGTATCTCGCCTTGCATTGTCCTATCGCCACCTCTTCTACGTAAACCAAGTAAGTTCCTCTCAAGTTCCTCAATGGGACCTTCATGTAACTTATGAACAGCCTTTTCAAATACCTCTCTCTCCTCTTTGGAACCTGTTGTAAAGAGAAATAATTCAAATATTCTATCAAGGAATTAAGCTTTTTTTTTTTTTTTTCCAGGGAAGATGACCACATTTTATTTTGTCCATTCAGGGGGACACTATGAAGCAGATAAGATTACACACACAGGTATATATATATATATGATTCATATATATACACACCATCACATACAGATAAAAATGCATTTTATATTATTATTATTATTATTATTATTATTATTATTAGGAAGCCCTGGGAACCACATTGATTTTAGATGTAATGATATATTTATATCATACATACAATCATTACAAACATGAACTGTTTCAGATACTTTCTCAATTAGCAGACATAAACAGATTGAGAGAATTAACCCCTCTATAACCAGACATGAGCAAATTTAGAGAATTATCCCCACTATTACAAGGCATTACAACACAGTCACACAGACGGACAAACCGTCGCGTAAACACATACCTGGTTTTGGCTGCAGCTTCCACTGAGATCGGTGTGGAGGAAAGACTCTCAGCCAATCAGGAGAATTGAGGGGTCTCTCCTGATTGGTTGAGACCAATTCTCATTCTGGGACAATGCGTTGGCTGCACAGGACCCATTGCGGGACTGTGCTGGGCAATCCAGGACATGTGGTCACCCTAGTTTCAGGTCTTCACAAACATGAGCAGTATAAAATATATCATATGAGACAAATAAGACGGTGATAGGATTACAAGGCACTAGAATAGCAAATGATTTGGCTCATCCTGTATTTTGGGGTCTCTGGTATTAAAATGTAACTGGGGTAGTAGCTCTGAGGCTTGAAGTAGGGCTATCCGAAATGCATTGCTTTTAAAGCAGCACCTCTGTTCTTTTGTGTTTTCCAGACCAGGTACACCATTATACCGATAATGTATTTGTATAAAGGTACATACATTTTTATTTTCTAATCTTATTTTCTTGTTTTTTTAAGTATATATTCTTTTTTTATATCTAGAAACATTTCCTGAAGTGATGGGGTTTTTTTTTTGGCACGTATACTTATTCAAGTGTTTTCTACTTGAATATACCTAACATATGTTTTTCTTTTTATTATCTCATTATGTTTAATTTTGTTTTTATAATTTTCTTAATCTAGTATTTGTATTTTTCACTTTATATTCTTGTTTCTGCACATATATATTTTAACGCTGACCACTTTTGTTGACAAGCAGAACCATACCGTTGATCGCTATGGTGACGGGATAACTATAGAAACTTGCACAAAAATCACATTTTATACATAGCCTCCAGAGGGTGAGAACCCAAATCATAACGATTACATATATTTTCATTCTTTGTTACTCAACACTATCCAATGTACCCTATAGGCACTTGTATCCTATTCATACATAGCAAGAAAATTAGTCCCTTTTAATCAACTATTGCAACACCTTTTTTAACGACCTTAATAAAAAGCCATATATGTTGTATACGGTACTTGCTCAATTATAAAATTTGGTTTCATTGCCAGAAAAAATCATCTAAAAAAAAAAAAAAAAAACAAAAACAAAAAACATGACTTCATCTTATAATCAAGGTCGTCTTGTGAGACCTCAGATCAGTGCTGATCATCTCTCAGCCACTGACTGATAGGCAGATGAATATACAAGATTTTGTACGGATGAGATATGGAGTAAATCACCACCTCACATTACTACCCCCAGCCCTACCAGATTTTAATAGTGCATATGAGTGGAATAGTGGAAGTAAGTGTGGAAATGAGTGAGTGCAGGTAATCTGTTAGGTGTTCAAATGATAAAACACTGTTTCGATGAAATCCAGAATTTGGAAGGGGTCAGCTTACTATCAGGATAGTCTTATAATCGAGCAAATTTATAAAATATAGAAGTATTTCCCAATGTCTTGACTTCTGTACATGACTCCTCCATAAATTATCACAGGGTGATAAATCAATGTCTGTAATCTATACTATGCATTTATTATTATGTGCCATGTTGAATAACCCTATTTGAACCAGTAAAAATAAAATCTATAATTATCAATGTAATCAACATTATTAAATGTGTGCTATGAATAATGCTAATAACAGGAAGATGGTAATACCTTCTGAATGTTTATATGTGTGTGTAACATCCACTCGATCATCTGTCCCAACAGCTTTTGTGCTAATGTATTTGCCGATTGCTCTTGTATCATTTGTAGTCCTTTTCTTGGTCCCATCACTGTACTGGATCCAGGAAGCAACATCGGCGTTTACAGAGGCAAACATGAATCCTACATCATAGTTCAGATCAGTATCTCCTTCTTTAATTGCATGAAGTGGTGCAGGACCACAACGATATATTCCTGGGGAACCCAACAAAAGGCTGTGAGTTAGAGGTGCTGTTCTGCCTACTCTACTGAACTTGGTTTGGGCCATGAGATCTAAGATTGTGGAGCTGCCATACCTTTACTGGTCTCCAGTGGAGTTGAATCCATTACTTGCCAGCCATTGTAGGGTGCGCCAATGTCACTGCGCCTAAACCAAGCTTCATTCCAGACGTGGAAATTCCTGAAAACAATAGTACAATGACACCATGGCATGCTTACCAGGTCATTGCAAATACTCCCAATCATTTATGCACAGTCAAAACAAATGCATCCCATTTAATATTAACCTCAATGCTCTTTTAGTGCAGCTGCCCTGTCCATGACTCTTAGAAATACCAGAATAATATTTCTGGAGCGTGTGCTGGAAATACCATTTGTCTCATTTGTATTCATTTATACAGTACTTACTAATCTGCATTTCTGCCTAACTGACGTTTAGCTAGAAGATACCCTTTTTTCTATATTTGAATAGTATTTGCATAAGATTGGGCCCATCCTTACTCACCATATTAGATCTTGTTCAGCCTGTTGACTGCTTGCATGGCTATCATAGTATAAATCTATACACAGGTTTCCATTCTTGTCCTGGGCCGAGTTGAAGTTTGTAATGACGCGATTTGGAATCCCCAGGCATCTGAGCACTGGAATGAAAAATCAAATTGAGATTGTTCTAGTTTGATTTTTATATTGCCTCATTCTAAAGTCATGTAAGACAGCAGTTCCATTTTACATATTTACTCGCACTCCTGAGTAGAAAAAATACATCCTGGGACGGGGCAGCAGGAGGACAAAGGAGCAGGGGCATCTGTACAATGGGCTGATCGATTTGATGAGTTTGGGCCACCAGTCACCATTTAACTTTTGGCTTAATAGACAACCCTCAATTAATTGCAATCGTGTCTTGTGTAGGTATCTGTAACCTGACCTTAATTCTTCATGGATACCGTTGGCGAGTCATATTGTGTCTGACCAAGGTGTACAGATTTATATTGTGGTATTTTGACTAGAAAATGTACCTGGAATATTAAGCTACTAATATAATAAGATAATAGAATACTGGCATTGTGTAATGTCTAATGTCTTTATGGCCTGTTACCTGTGCAGAGGACACCTCCGTACACCCAGCACTGTCCATATTTCACAGGTCTAAATCCCTTATAGTACCATTGTTTCAAGATAGGAGTACTTCCATTCCAGCTCGTTGGGCTAACGCCATCATCATAATCCCCACTCCAGTTCTCCACAAGAACACCATTTTCATCTTTACTATTTACCTGGCAGACAAAAATAGGTAATTGCTACTATATCTTAACTTAAATAAGTCTATAAATATTGCTGTTACTCATACTCGGTATGTAAAATCAATGCTCTAATGTCAAAATTGTATTATGATGACCTGAGTCTACCATATATTTAAATGTTGGAAATCACTATTTCACAATAAAAACATTAGCTAGTTGGTCTATGTGCATTTATAAATCACTCAAATATATATATTGACACCAACCCACAGAGCTTGGATATTGTGGTCTGTGCCACCAGAGGGTTGTTATTGACAGAACGGCAGGACGCGCTGAGGCAGGTCCACGCCGCTCCAGCCCAAAAGACAGAACCGGTTGGGTGGATAAGAGATTTCCCTCCAACAGCTCACAAAGTAGCCATGTTTAATAAAGATATTATATATATATATATAATATTTATTTATATCGTATGTGCACTGGGGTCCCACAAGACCCCCTGCAACGTTTGTGTTGGAAAGCACTGCAGCTGGCTGGCATTCATATACACCGGCAAGGCTGAATGCATCTTCTGCAAGGCAATGATCTATAGGGGTCTGCTGAATTCCTTCATATGTTAGCAAGGAGAAAAACTGTTATGTGCATTAAATGGTATATGATAGCTGAAGTATCAATTCACAAATATCACAAATAGATAACTGTAGTCAGTATATGACAAATTGCTTCACAAACAATGACCTATATAATAACGATCATTAATAAGAAGCAAATTTAATTGTAGATATCCATATTAATCAGTGACTGCTATATTCTCTTAACAAATGCCAAAGCCGAGTGACTTGCCTTGTTTAATTATAGTTCCCAGTAGCCTGTCACTCTACAAACCAATATTTAATTATATTGCAATTTTATTTGAATTGTATTGCGATTATATTTTTGCATAAGCATGATCGCAACTGTTACCTTTCAATACATTCAAGAGACTGTTTGTTTTTTCCTTTTGAAACTTGCTTTTTTAAGATATATTTAATGTATTATTACAACTCTAAAAGGTCAGCTAGGACAATCCTGTTTCTGTGTAGATCAGCACTTTTCACTGAAAAAAGTACAATATGGATCTAAAATATTTTTATAGTAGGCAATTTGGACAGTACTTAAAAGTTAATTAAAATAATATACACTTAATATAATGATATGTTGTGTATATTGGAATGATCTGCGTAAGATATAGACTGCAGTGAAAATTGAAGGTTAGCAGATGCTTGAACCATTGCATCTGACTCCATCAATCATACCATGGTCAAAACCAGACAAAGAGTCTTGACAGTTCTTAAATATATACCAGTGTCAAAACCACTTAGACGGCCACGTGTCTTGGCCATGTACGTGTTCTTCATATATTTCCAGCCAAATAATTTGCTTGTTGGCTACTTGAGTTAGAAAATGGTATACCTAATACTGCTGCCAGGGGTCCTATAGGACAACAGGAGCCATAACAAGAGGTTTATATGGTCCCACAACCTATGGTTATCTTTAATTTCATATTTAAGTGGTAAAGTGAGAAAAACACCGACAGTAATATGGAATATGCGATACGTCACTCACCGTGGCATTAAGGACTCTGCACACATAGAGTGGATCACTCCGTTGTGAGACGTCAGATGCTGGGTCTTTTTGATAATTAATGCTGTGATCCAAGATGGCAAAGCAGATGTCCAGAATATTTGCATCAAACTAAAGGCAAACAGATAAAACAAAGCACTTTGATAAAACATTCCACATTTTCCAGCACGGACACATTAATAGAAGCTTAATGAACTATGGTGGTCTTGTAATTATTATTGATTGATTTATAGAGTGCCATCATATTCTTTAGTTCTGTTCAATCTGCAGAAAACATAACATAATAATTTGCACCTACAGAAACAAAATGCTAGGAAGGACAACTTACAATTTAGAAAATTGCAGAATTTTGCAATATGTAGCCTTGTGTTAACCACAATGCGAAAAGTAACATTTTAGCTACTACACTAACACTAGTAATAAAAGCATCTTACTTTTTCAAGTAGCTATTATGTGTATATATGTGTGTGTGTGTGTGTGTATATGTGTGTATAGATATATATCTCTTATATCATGACAAACGCAAAGATAAAATATTGCGTTCTAATTAATTCTAAAGTAATGCTGCTCCAAGTCCCTTTTTTATTATAAAATCCTCACCCAACTGTCTCATTATACTGTTCTGCCATGTTTATTGTAATTTCTATTCATTCATTGGTTATATATATTGGTTTTTATTATGAGAGTTGAGAGAGCTGAGGCACAAGCACCATCTTGGTTCTGTCTAGCACTTCTTCACGTTTCATGAGCTATGGCAGTAGTAATTGTAGGTGAAGATCAAGTTCTATCATTTTACCTTATATCACCTTTTCCTAGAATCTAACCTGATGTAAATGTGAGGATTTCCCAACTTCTGATGCAGCCCTACCTTCTAAAGACGCGTATGGTAATGTAAAAGCTGGAAGTTTCACTTCTGAATTAGATTTTCTGAACTGGAATAGTTTAAACGCAGGTGTAACTTTGGTCGAATATGACGATGCTTAACAATCGGTTCATAAGAACAATTACTTTTCGTCAACTTCATATGAGCCATTGCATGATGTCATTTGGGTGTGCACGGCTTGATCATCAATTCATGGCTTATTCAGATGATTTACGTTATGTGCTGGTATGGCAGCGGTAAAAACTGTAGTATCTCATGTTAAGGCTATTTGATAAAAGCCATTTCAGGCTGTTTTGTGTCCGTTATGGTCGTCATCTTGTTTGTCTCACACAACATGATCTTATACCCTTACCGAGGGTTTTAATCTACTTAAAGTGATATTATGATCCTAAGCCGACTGTTCTATCTTTCTCAAAGTATTCCAAAATCACTAAAAGCACGTATGCATTTTATAGTTTAGTTATAATTACAATTAAGACTGGTATCAATACTGTATTTACAGATCTCTGAATCTATAACAGAGCAAGGATATAACTTTAGTCCTAGGATCTGTAACAATGGCATTTTACTATTCATTGAAGAATTCTTTACATGCAAATAAATGGCGACAACAAGTAATGGGTGGGGGAGAAAAACTAGATGATTAGATGTTTCATCTATACATTTATTTCCTCCAGGGTACATTATGCAATCACATGTCATCTCTTTGATGTATAAAGATAGCGCATTACCATGCAATGACTCCATGTTACATCTATTTGGAAACGCTTATCCAAATGCTACTTAAAGGAAAGCTGGCACTTTACCTTTTTAATTAAGTATTACAGATGAAATCTGCCTGAGATTTTTTTTGTTTGTTTCCGTATCAGTATAATTGTTTTGAAAATATTTAGTTTAGTTTAAAACTTTATATCGTTATAGCTGAGATTGATGGCAGCCTTTAGAAGAGCAGGGGTTAGCCTGCATAAAAACAATGAGCAACAGTAGTGGATGGATAGCTAAACGTGGATGAATTTTTTGGTAGAATCTGCTTCTTAGCATTCACCTGCCGTACTCTTATAGAAGCCTCAGAGGTTGACTATCGCCATCACTGTTAATAGATTAAAAACTGGGAATAAAATGCAACATAGCTCACCTGATTATACTCCCAGTTCCTAGACGTGATGTCATCGTAGCTTCCCACAAATATGACACCATATTCATTTAAAACGTATTCCTGTCTTTCATCCTCCTCAGACAGGAAAACATCATCCTCTGTAATAAAACAGCAAAAACACAATGCAATAAATGACACTGATGCTCAACATGACATTTCATGAGAAAATAAACAACCGGCCATTTAGGATTTAATTTAGGATTATAATTAAATTAGGATTATAATTTCTCAGTAAACTGGGTAATACTCAACATATTCATTATAAATGGCCACCGACAGTAAGCTTCTGACAGCCCTGCATAATACTGAATCAATGTAAAGAGCGTTCTCTAGTTACTTATATTATAAGTAATGTGCTGTGCAGAACCAACTCATCTCATATTGCCAGAAAAATTAATTAATACGCAATGACATGAGGCAACTAAAATATTTAGCACCAAGTCTAGAATTCCCTGAAGATGGCCTAGCTCAATCCATAAGCAGAATCCTGGTTTAGTGAATACAGCTCAACTTTGCACTCATTGTCTTGGCCAGGAGTAGGGTTAGGCACTGTTGGAGAATAGTCGATGACAGGTGTAGCCCAAGAGGTTGTCTTAGTGTCTTTTACACCATAAAAATCTATTGATGACTTTGAAGACTGTACCTTGGACCCATGGATTAAAGATTAGATAGAGTCCACCAATCTTCTGAGGAGCCCCCTGGTCAGAGCGGTTGGAAAGGACCGATACGCTCAGAATATAACGTCCAATCACAGAATTGGAGGGGCTGTTTATGGTCACAGTCAGGGACTTCGCAGAGCTGGATGTAAGGACTGCACTCCATGTCTCCGTCTCCTGAGCTCTAAACAATGGGAAGGACACTTTTGTTTTGGTTTCCTCTGAAGGAGATGGACCTGGAACAATGAACACAAAGAAAACAATATAACAAAGATAGTACAAATTCTTTGTCTCTGACAAATGTACAATGTTGCTGTACTCGGCTAGTATGAAAGTTACTTTAGTGTAACTGTCAATTTTCTGTTTTACTTACCTTACTTCTCTTTAAATAGTTAAACAATGGTACATGAACATATAACTAAAATATGATTTATGTTCATTTGACCTACTTCCCCACCTGGAGATTATTGTTCTCTTATCAATGGAAGAGGATTCTATATTTTGTGTGTCTATATGCCAAATATGTGCCTGAAAGATAAACAGTCACACCTAGCTGACAAGATCTAGAAGAGGTTGAAGCACCGTGGTTCTCTAACGCACAGGGAATTTGCTTGACATTTCTGTCCTTGACTGATCCTTTGGGTGGGAACCGTGTGATTCTAAGGGTTGTATTTCTGGTTGTATGCTGAACCTCCTACCTGTCTCACAGGTGAATTGAATGTTTTCTCCTGGCTCGGGAGCTCGGCTGAAATTCAGGGTGATCACAAAAGGTTGCCCCCTCCTTAGGATGAGATCAGTGCTGTCAAAGACATTGGTGTGGTGGGCTTTTTTGTTAGCAGAGAGATGCCAATCGCAGCTTATGACCTGTAAACCTGTGAGGTTGAATACGAACAACAAAAAATTACTTGCAAAGAAAACATTCATAACCAGTAAAATTCTGTATATAAATTGCTATAGATAGATTATGCATCATATAATAATCTACACTAGCGAATAGGTCATGTTATTTCCGAGATGTTATAGTGCGTAAATGCACCCTTATGATGCCGATGTTCTATCTAGTTTTATCTTTAAGTGCTAATAAATATGGTAGCATAACAAACGCTATATTTGTCCTTTAACAATCAATATCATTTGTGTGGGAAAAGGGAATTGTGGTTGGCAAAATATGTTGAAAATAGCAAAAAATAAAAAGCACTAGTACAAAAACACTCCTGGTTTTGGAAGAGTTAATATTCTATTTCGGTCTCTTTCACTGTGTTCTCCATCTGAAACTAGTTTTATTTCAAGAGATCATGGTTACCTCCTAGTATGAAATTGTTTTTAGAACCATCCTTATTAAAACATTTTGGTTGCTAACGTTACAATACAATCTTTGTGATGGGCCATTAAAGAGTTAATAATTCAAGATCCTCGTGGTCAGCTCAATGCACGCATTCCCAGGTATGATTATGAACGGTAAGCTGGTGTTGCCGGTTTCTTGATTATGGAAAATAAGCTGCTATACACATAAATGAAAGGTTCGTTCATCTCTGAATTTATATGACCAAGTAAATATGCTCAGCAAAATTATGCCTCATGAAATACATGATTTACAAAACTAAAATTCCTTATGTAACTGTAATAATGATATTCTGTATGTAACCACATAAACGTAAAACTTCAACTGAACCTTGCTCAGAGGAGCTTACTATCTATTCTGCGAACGCGCTGAACCCAAACACGGATCCTATACACCTATCTGTTCCCATTCAGGCAGGATACAGAAGCATGTTAACACTGGGTATCTCATCTTTTTAATTAAGGCACTGCCCATATATTAGGTGCATTGATTCATTAAATTAATAACTAGTTGTTCTCCTCGGTGGATATTGATTTGTCATCATGTTCGGCAAACTTCAAACGCCTTGACTGATACAAGTAAGTAGTTCAAGAATTGCAAGGGCATGATTTCGGAATGCGGTTATACTTCATCAATCTAGAGTTAAGTTAATTAGAACGGACAGTCTTACCTATTGATTAAAATAAACATGTGGGTACACTATGGCCTAGTTTTGATCGTCAAGCCCTACAGTCAAGGGACCGTGGATCAGCCCAGATGGGAAGGCTGGCATCTTCTGACCTAAGTTAACCTGAGTGCCCCCCAGCACCTACCCCCTCCTTAATTAACACATATACTCACTTTAACACACACTTAATTACACTCTAACATACACTCACGTGCACACACTCATACTATCAAACACACTTGCTTTAACACACACTTCCCTTGTCTGAATCTTATGTTTAGAGGTACTTGCACACTCTGTGAGCAAGCTGTGCTATTACTACAGGCTCATATAACATACGTGACTCTACTAGGTTTCTGCCTTTCCAGGAACTAGGCCACATTGGGAGATGGCTTTTTGAAGCTATTGATCACCAGCGCCCCTGGGCTTGCCCGTGTCTGCCAAGCAATATAGCTTAAATTTTAATGGTAAATTTTGCGTGTGTTACTGTTATTTTATGTTTTTTATATTTTAATTCATGTTGTTGATAATCTTCCCTCTCCACTATTGCAGTATCATTTCTCTAAATGAAATGTAATATAATATAATGATTGCTCATTTTGAAACAACTCAACTTATTTCAGAGATTCACAACTGCAGCATCCCTTTTACCGTTCAGACGTGATGAAAGCATTCCCTTTAGATGATACCGTTCAATGCGATAACGGTAATATTGTGGTGTGGGTGATAGTGGGAAAGAGGACAAGGTAAATGAAATCTAAAATCTTAAGGATTGAATACATTTCAGTATATACATAAAATGGTATAACAATATGGGTAATCCTATAAAAATCAATATCTTTGTTAGTTCATACAGCAATTAATATTGATGAAACTGGATGTTGTGCACTTTATGAACAAACAACGATATTTGTTGGGTTTTGCCCATGTTTTTATGATTTTGTTCAAAATACTGAAATTATTCAATTCTTATGATTTTATATTTGTATGACCCTGTGCTGTTTCTCACTCTAGCGCCCACAATGTTAGCATTATTGCTCTGTATCTTCTGTTATGCGTTGGGGACACACTTGTTGGTGTTATATAAAGCTTCTTAACCTTTTATTCTACTATCCTACTGTTTCTCTACTCAGACTCACACCACACATTAAACTGTACAATGCACTGTATGTGCTTTCAGCTGCTCATATGCCTCATTGAATATTATATGCACAGTCATTTCTAAAAGACACTTGGGAATCAGATCTTAAGTCAGAAACCTAATTTATACAATATTATATTAATTTTATATCCAACCATACTACCTGGCTCTACGCAGTTTGCACCTTTAAAGGAACCTTTATAAACTTGGTAAAAGCCATTAATCCCATATCCTACATTTGTTATTTACAGCTCCTTTACACATTTAGCTGTGTAGCCTTCCGGAATAGGCACCTGCAGAGGTTTGGTAAAGCCAGAACCATGCAGGTAGATCATTGTAATCGCCCACTATTCATTCATTGAACCCTATATAATTCAAAATAACCCACGTACACTCTTCATTTCAGCCCCAGTCATTTTTTAATATTCCTCCCTAACTATGCCTCTTATGTCTCCTCTGGGACCTCAAAAGTCGTGCTTTCCTGTAAAATAATAGAGAGGCTTCCTATGATTTTGGAGGAGATCCCACACTCTACCGACAATAAATACCAAATCACAGGGTGCAATATTCACAACTTAATGAATTCATAGTGATATGCATATAATACAAAAAGAGAAAATAACCAAACAGGTAGTCATAGGCATCATTGGAGTTTGAGGTTCCCCATCTGCAGGCAGTCCTTCTCCTTTTATAAAAATTGCTACACAGCAGATCCCAAGTCCCATGAGCTCACCTGGCATAACCCCATTTACACATATCGTACAATACACCGACAATGCCCTGCATTAACCCCAATACCTAGAACTCAACTTCCAGTGCACTCACCAGCCATTGCCTCTTCTCGTATCCTCTTAGTGATTCAGATTCAACATATTAACCTAATGACAGTAACATATAGCCCAGCTGTGTTACGTTCCTCCAATTAAAACCTGGGTGCGGCTTTTAGAAACGCCTCCAACATTACCCTGTACACAATAATGTATTAATTAATAAAAAGCTCAAATGTTGCTTAAAATGTATAAACCTCGATTTATCCCCGGAATTTAACCTTTACAAAATCCCATGGGTATCTTTTAATACTAACAGTATTTGCTGTTAAATAACACTCCCAGTGGAAACATGTGGGCATGAGCTGGCCCCTGAAATTAGAGAGATTATAAATCAGGCAAAGGAAGACAGATTGCTGTCACAAGAAGTAGAGAATAATAAATATTCAAAAAGCTCTCAATGAGAGAGACGGGGGAAACAGAGGAGTAGGTACTCACTGGATACAAATGTATCGCCCTCAATCATGAGTATGAAGAAAGCAGAAAAGGGCGTTTTTCATTAAACAGTCATATTATGTGTAGGCAAATGTAATTATTGCATTTAGGTTTTCTTGTACTTAGTGCTGCAGGTATGTTCATGGCCAACACTCCTTGATTATCTGTTGTCAAACACAACATGGTTTGGAAATTTCTCCTGTTGAATTTATATTTATGGCACATTGCTTGATGGCATTTAAACTAATTTAATAACGTGATTTTCAAGGGGTGAGGGAGAATTGTCTGTGACTTTACCTTCTGCTGATTCAAATCAGATCTTGTGCACAATGTAAAAGGAGAAGAGATGGGGCAGAACATGGGCAGAAAAACCCCTGACACCACCACCACTCATAAGACTTTTTATGACACTACCATTTGAAACATCAAAAATATAAATTTTAATTTGGAAAACTATGTATCCTGTTTTGATCATACAACCAGCAAATATTCATGTTGAAAGAATTTTGACCTAATTTGTTTACATTAAGATATGACTCAAAGACAATAAATAATATAAAACATGTTATTTCTCAAAGTTTCTCGAAGTTTTAACTAATCCCAATCTATGCTTTTAATTGCATGATAGATATGATGTAATCAAAGTAATTATCCATCAGTAAAAATACAGTCATCAGTTCTGAGCATTATAGTAAGGCTATCGCAACCTAAAAGGCTGGATGAAAAGAGTGAATATAATGAAAAACAATATAAGTACTGTTTTGTGGTATTATATAAACTTTCTTTGAAAGGGCCAAAAGTAGTAATTTATTTCTTCTTTTTTGATTGAAGCCTACTTGTGCTTGTCTGTTAGTTGTGTGATAGAATTGCATAAGTGCACTAAAAGGTACTCCCACAGTGAAAACCGGATTCCCAGTCTTCCTTCTCTGGGGCCACGCTCCCAAAAAGGAGGATATGTGGCCCATTCCTTGCCTCCCAGGCCAAAGCTAAAGGAGAGCCAAACCTTCTAGGGTCACTGCAGAAAAGAGGACTCACTGAAGTCTTCAAGGAAGGTCATGGCCAAAAGGCACAGCCCACCCCTCCACTAAAAAAGCTGATTCTGCAGTGACCTGCCCCCACTGTGGCATTTTCAGAGAATCAACTGACCGTTTTGAGAGATAACGCGTGCAATGTGATATATGAACAAACAAAATGCTGTATCCAACCCTAGCTCATGGCTGATGTTATTAAAAAAAACCCTCACCACTATGGTGCCTTAACGCCAAATGACCAAGCTTTCCCTGTCTCACAGGAACTCACTTGATCTTGGCTAGTAAGTCAAGAAGCCATTTACTGAACAGAATGCAGGATTTCTTTAGATTTTAGTCTTTACACATACTGTACATGAAGCAAAGAAGTCTGTTATGCTTATGGTGAGTCCTCCACTCTATAGAGCAAAGCAGCAATATCAAATATTTGTAGTAGAGACTTAAATACACAACTAACTCCTTTGAGTAGGTGCATTAACTGGTTTGTTTTAAAACACTCAATATTATCTGATTCATTTTTTAAAAATGATGGTTGGTAGTGGCCATTTGCACAGCAGCCAACTAGAAGGTATCAGAGAAACTTTGTCTTAAATTGATTATATGTCCATCTTACAATTCAGGGTATAATCATTGGAGGCCATAATGAATAATCCACATTAAGGTTTATTAATATAATCGTCTTTTGTTTTATCAGAGAGCAGTTTTATTTCCAAAGAAGTATAAGTCTTGCTTTCCCTGGAGATAAATACAGATGTTTAAGTGTATGCACCTTACAGTCCAAATTAAAACAAATCTATTTTTAGTTTTTTTTCTTACACTATTTTGTTTTTTCAATATACGTAATAGGTTTACTTTTCACAGCCATGTGTTATATTAGGATTTAGACAGAAATAACTCTACTCGAATTCACAGTCAGAGCCCTGCAGTATTTAACCTGATTATGATAGTTTAATTATATACCAGCAAACCACATCAAAGATTGTAATTGAAGGGAGTGAAATCATATCTCAAGATGTTCTCTTTATTAAAACATTGTATAATGTTATGATTCTCATAAACAGGCATGCGGTAAAAAGAATATCTCTAGCTAAATCCCTTTATCTTCTTGTGATCAGCAGATGATAACATCTTACTTAAGGAAAGAATTAATAAAAATAGCAGGAGGGTGGATGACATAAAGGAAATAAAAAAATAAGATGAGCGAGCGAGGGAGGGTGGAGACAAATTAAATTACAAGACTTACAAGAGGAAACGCAAACCAAAATGGTAAAGACTGAAAAGGAGACAAAGGGAAGAACCAGAAGAGGATTGGTGGGTTTAACTGGGATTTTATCAACAAGAATGGGGGCCCTATGAAAGCCTCCATAAATGGAGCCCCCAGTGACGATTTCATATGCCGGTTATGATGCTTTTGCCAATATTTTAAATATATCTTATCAGGCTGAGTTAAGGTGATTGAGAAGATGATTCCGTCTTCTGTCTATGCTTTAACTGAGGGCCTATATTTTTGATTTGTGGTTTTATATGATTGCTGCCTGGCAGGTTCGGATTCAACATAGAGCAAACTAGGCCTAAACACAGATGGGACCATCTCAAAGGTATCTTTACGTTCTTGTGCCTATGCCATGATTTTCCAACTTTGGACATATTGGGCTAATTTTAAGCAGTTGTCCCTGATAAAACACTAGGTTATATTTATATTTCATTTATATTTCTTTATTATAGATTTATTTTGTCTCGTGAAATACAGTACATACATCCTGTTCCTTCACCCTGTAAAAATGGTTAAATCATCTAAAAAGGGCTTTGATGCGAGTCTAAAGATTCCTCTTGCATGAAGAAAATAGTGATCCACCATCAGGTTGTGTTGGATTTTCCAGTTTTAATAATTTTCCAGCAAAGGATTAAGTGGCCACACAACTTGTGCTATACAGATTGTAGGTGGGGTTAATACACCTTTTATAGGAAAATTATATTTTTTACAGTCATAATTGCATTTAGTATTTTGAAACAATAAATGCATAAATATGATCATTAGCTTTTGTTTCATAAATTTATAGGATAGAAGGTCTATAAAAACTGTTAAAAACCTGTTAAAATACTAGTACAATTAGTATGTTCGTGAAAAAATTTGTTAGTAATAATGCTTGTTAACGATGATAAAAATGTCAACGAAGTAAAATTTTAATCCATATTTGTGATTTATGTTGACATTAGTTTATGACAGTTTGGTAGAAAAGCAGCTTCCCCTGGACCCTATGAACATATATGCAGGGGCATACCTAAAGTATTTGGCACCCGGGGCAGATCCTGTATATAGCGCCCCCCGCAAAAAATTGTTTGCAAGAATATTTCTTTCTCAAATTTGTAAACTTAGAAATTTGCAACACTAAATAATTATAAATTAAATATTTTTTAATTAATAACATTTACTGAACAGATACTACACAGTGTAACTCCCATCACTTTATACTGAGCCAGACATTGATGGTGGTACAGCGTAACCCCTTTCACTATACACTAAGCCAGGGCCTCTGCCCCTAAAACAGCCTGACTGTGCCACTACTGCTCCTTTAGCAACCTGTCTGTGCCACCACTTCCCCTAAAACAGCCTGTCTGTGCCACCACTGCCCCTAAAACAGCCTGTCTGTGCCACCACTGCCCCTCAAAAAGCCTACCTGTGCCAACTGTGACCCTGAAACAGCCTACCTATGCCAACTCTGCTTGGGGTGTCTAGTTTAAAAGTTACTTGAATTAGCTGGCTTCAAAAATGGCCCAATTAGGACATAGGGGAAGAAGGACCTAAATTGCGCATGTCCCAAATGTGGCCTTTTAGCCCCCAAATACTTGACAAACCCATGCATGGGTAGTATCACTGTACTCAGGAGCAGGGCCGTATTAACGTAGGGGTTGATGGAAATCAAGAGACTTTCCCGGTTGGCTGGCCGGTTCGGGGGGCGGTTGAAAGCCGGAGCTGCGTGATTCAATGGGGCCGATTCGACGGCCACCTAAAATTAAAGCATTTGGCTTGTAAATGCCATGACACTTAATGCTTCAATGAGGCTCTTTGTCCCGCCCCCTCAGAGATGTGACGTAACGCTGGACCACACGGAGTTCAACGGAGTTCCTCGTGTGGCAGTCAGTCCCGTGGAGGAGAGCAAAGAGCAGGCAGGAAAGTCCGGAATAAAGTAAAGTAACCAAAACAACGATGTTGATAATGACATGATACTAAAGGGGGGGCTGGGTGGCATAAGTATACAAGGTAGTAGAGGCAACAATACACAAGAGGGGGCTGGCTGGGGCATCGCATAAGTCAATACTAGGGGGTGGTGGCTGAGGGTATAAATACACATTGTGGGGCTAACTGGAGGGCACATATATATACGTAGGGGCTAGTGGCATCAATACACAATGGGGAAAGCTGGCACCATCTCATCTCATAAATCAGGCAAGTTGGGGGGCATAAATACACATAGTGCTGAGTGTGTTGAAAATATATATATTTTTTTTATTGTTGTAGCTTAGCCTGTCCGGATGTGGGTGGCAGAGCCTGTCCTGGTGTGTGTATTTGGGTGTCGGTGTGGCAGACCCTGTCCTGGTGTGTGTGTGTGTGGGTATGGCAGAGCCTGTCCTAGTATGCGTATGTCTGGTTTTCAGTGTGGCAGAGCATGTCCTGGTGTATGTGTTTGGGTGTCAGTATGGCAGAACCTGTCCTGGTGTGCGTTTGGATGTTGGTGTGCAAAGCCTGTCCTGCTGTGTGTTGGTGCAGCAGAGCTTGTCCTGGTGTGTTTGGGTGTCGGTGTGGCAGAGCCTGTCCTGGCGTGTGTGTTTGGGTGTCGGTGTGGCAGAGCCTGTCCTGGCGTGTGTGTGAGTCTGGGTGTCGGTGTGGCAGAGCCTGTCCTGGTGTGTGTGTCTGGGTGTCGGCGTGGCAGAGCCTGTCCTGGCGTGTGTGTGTCTGGGTGTTGGTGTGGGAGAGCCTGTCCTGGTGTGTGTGTGTTTGGGTGTCGGTGCGGCACAGCCTGTCCTGGTGTGTGTTTGGGTGTCGATGTGGCAGAGCCTGTCCTGGTGTGTTTGGGTGTCGGTGCGGAACAGCCTGTCCATGTGTGTGTGTCTGTGTGGCAGAGCCTGTCCTGGTGTGTGTGTGTGTGTTTGGGTGTCGGTGTGGCAGAGCCTGTCCTGGTGTGTATTTGGTCATCTGTTTCCTGGCACTTTACTTACTGTAGGAATAAATTTAACTATTTATTTCCATAAAAAGCTCCACCCAAAACCTCAGCACCAGGCCCATGATGATCTTAGTATGGCCCTGCTCAGGAGATGTTGCTGAACACATACTAATGTGTTGTTTGGCAGTGACATATACCATGGGCAGTAAATTCATACTTAAATTACAATTTCTGTGATAAGAGACCCCAAAAAAATTACTACCACAAACTTTGACAAAGGCTTGTGGTAAAATGTGTGCATTTGAAATACCCTGGTGTCTAGTTGTTAAAAATATATGGTTTAACACACATATTAAAGTATTTGCAAATGAAAGGCTGTCAGGGACACTAAATCGTCCCTTTAATGTGTAGGCATACACCATAAGCAAATTACAATACAGCTACATACCACAACGAACAATACAGCAAAAAGAAAATGGAAAGCACAACACGTGTGGGATCCTCCAATATTTTGTTACCGGACTATTACCTTTCATCTTTTCATTTTGTAAACAACAATTTTGCAGCAACTAAATTATTACCCTTCGGCAAGATGAGTGCTTTCAGTTATTGAGAGTTCATGAAGTATTACGTGTAATTAGGTCGCTCAGAAATTATAAATGGGGCTGGGCACATGAGCTTTGATTGACATAAGGCAGGTACGCCCTCACATAAATTATGTTCATTTTATTCCATTAATTAATCTATGTGAATACAAAGTTGGAAGCATAACATTGTCCAAAATGTCTTGGTATATGCTGAAGGGGATATACCAAGACATTTTGGACAATGCAATGCTTTCAACCTGGTGGGAATAGTTTGGGGAAGGCCATTTTCTATTCCAGCATGACAATACCTGGGAACTCTCCGGTTCTCTAGCTATCCAAGTCAACACCCGAATGCTCCGGGTTACTTGAGCGGGTCTTGAGACGCCCCACTCCATACCCATTTCGCCTTTAAGTGTGGGTGTTTCCTGCAATGTCAGTGGGTGTTCCTGGCCGCATCCCGCAAGGGTAGGCTCCAGGTCGTCGAGCCCAGAAGTTGCCAGGATATGTGCATGACTGTGCCCCAGTGCACAAAGCAAGGTCCATAAAGACATGGTTGGATGAGTTTGGTGTGGAAGAACTTGACCAGCCCGCATAGAGCCCTGACCTCAAACCCATCAAACACTTTTGGGATGAACTGGAATGGAGATTGCGATGCAGGCTTTCTCATCTATCAGTGCCTGACCTCACACATGCACACACATGAGGTTAGAACTTTTAGGGATTGGCAAACAAGATCATCATGAAGACAGCATCAACAAAATAGCGAGGGCTTTATACAAAAGAGAATAGTCAGCATAAGTTTGTCATAGCAGCATAAGACGTGGCTTAGTTTTATGGTTACTGTAACTAAGGGCTATAACAGATCAAACATATAGAAAATCACACCCAGGTCTCGGAAAAAATGTTAAACAAGCTTTACAAAAGAGATAATGTGCCTTTAAATGGAAAAGGCACTTCCTCTCATCACCTCACACACTGTAGCATATGGTATAAGTACACTAGTAATCCCATGCTACTACTTACTGCAGTAACCGTACAGTGGGCTCAACTGGGGAGGTGAGGTAGGTATGCCTATGGTTGCATTTTAAAGAAATAAGCACAGCATTTCCCAACCTATTATGGGTTTTTTTGTAACCCAAAGAAAAAACTGACATCATATATATTTTGCTCAGTATGTTAGTGTGATGGCACATTATGATTTCTGTGTCTAATGTGCAGCTACTTTTCACCCCAATAGATAAATTGGTTTACTAGTCACTGCTTAACCCATTTATATGGTGTTCATTCCTACCAGACTCAACACACTAGTTACAGCTCTGGTGTGTTGAGTCTGGTGTGTTCATTCCTACCAGACTCAACACACCAGAGCTGTAACTAGGTCTTTTTGGGCTTTGGGCAGAGACAGAGGCCCCATCGTGTGTTTCTGTCAGATCTGCTTCTGAAAGCGGAGGGGGCACGAGCAATGCAACCGGCCAGTTGAAGCACTTTGCACTGGGAATCTGCCCATCTTCCTTCATGGAAGTTTTCGCCCTGCCACACACTCTCCCATTAACTCCTCCAGGGCATTTAAACAATAGACAAAGGGACGGGGCCAAAACATTTTGTGGGGCCCAAATTATTAAAATAAAAAAAAGTTTCCACTGCTTAGCTCTGGGTGCTGTTGGACACTCTTTCTTACCTGTTTTTAGAATGATCACGTGGAATCTTGGCTTTAACTGTTCTGGCATACCTTCCACATTAGTAGGGATAGGCTGTACATTTCCTAAGGTACAAAGCCTGTGATTAATGATTCTGGAATAAATCAGGTAGCAAGTTGAATTCAATTCGCATACATCAAAGGGAGTTCACTTCTCTTGCCTCTCACTTCTCTTGCCTCTTGCAGAGTCCTTAGCTTCAGTGCAGTTCACACACTGTGCAACCTGATGCACTACTACTGCAGAGTCGCGTGTCACACGTTACGTGAGCCTGGGTGACATCCACCTGACTTAGCCCCAAATGCCCCCCCCCGTATGGTTGAGGCATAGATTCTGCAGAATCCTCCCATGCTTTTAAAGGGACCACTTAGCATTTATATGCATTAAAGTATATGTGATGGCTGAAGTGTCCTTTTAAGAGAACCCCCACTTTAAATACTTAGCAATGCTCACTTCCTCCAGCATGCCTTCTCATTTTCCAGCTCCAATAACTAAAGAAAGCCAGCAAAATGGACCACTATGTGCATTGAGTGATTGTTTGAAGGATTGAAAACAAGGGTTAGTTAGATTGAAAACAACAGATGGAAAGTATGTAGAAGAGGATAAAGGTCTAGTTGATGGCCTCAATTAATATTTTTATTTCCTTTTTACAGATAAAAATGTAGGAACGGGACCTGAGTTAGGAAAAAAGACCAAATAGCCGTTTGATACACATGAGTTTAGTCTTACATCAGTAGTGGGGAAATAAATAGAAACTGCTAAAGTACAAGATTGTCGAATATCTAAAATCACATGGATTTTAAAATATCGAGATGGGAATGCATCGTCACCTGACCCCGTACGTCATGTGACCCCACAGAGAAACCAAGGCTGCTCACACAGAGAGGGAGTATGTGTGTGTAATTGTGTGTGTAATTGTGTGTATGTATGTATAATTGTGTGAGCATGGATGTGCAAGTGGGGTGAGATGGTATGTGTTTTAGTGAGTATGAGTAAGTGTGTGTACATATGTTGGAAGGGGGGCAAGGGGCAAAGAAGGCACAGACAAGTTGTCTGGGGGCTGCGATGACACAGACCTGCTGTTAAAGTTGGGGGACCACGGGGCAATTTTCACACACGGGCCCTGTTTCTAGTTAGACTTATTTTCCTTACAACAGCAGCGTTTATGAAAGATTGTATGGGTGCAAGACTGGTATGAGGGTATGAGGGATGTTAGGAAGCGGTAAACACTGGCTATGTTTTTAAGATGCATGTGTCAGTCTTTACTACAGAGTGTATATAAGGGGTAACTAATAGATCAGAGTCAAGGTTGACGCCAAGGCAGTATGGGGGATAAAAAAAATGATTGCACCTTTTGATATTGGAACTGTTGAAGGGATGTTATTGTTGGAAGGAGGGAAGATACATTCAGTTCAGTTTTCGACAGATTGAGTTTTAGGAATTATGCAGACATCCGGTTAGAAACGGGTAGAAGGTAGTTAGTAACATTTCATTCAGTCTGGTGTAGAGACATTTGCCTTTCTCTTTTATTCAGCTTTTGATGTTCATTCTGCATTTTACTGCCTCCTTCACACCCTTCCTGTTACACATTAATTTTACACATCCTCGTATTTCTTTTAGTGTCATTATTTTTCCCATACTCTTCTTTCTCAGACAGTAATATTCCCCATCTCCACCCTACTTGTGTCCTTCTTTCATCCTATAGCAGTAGCATGGTACAACACACTTCGTTTAATTCTAGTGTGAAGTGCATTGTTTTTTTTTATTTCCTACAACTACAGAGTCTTTTACCTACTACAACACAGAACCACTCTGCAGTTTATGCAAATATTAGCTATGAGCGTTAAACTTATTGATTCAACTTTGGTAATGGAACATAGGAAACTGTTCAAAAAACATGTCTTATAGTTCTTAATGTTTGTGTAACACTTTAGGTTTTCCATATTGTTGTATAGTACAACTGGTCTTTGCTTATATTACAGAGGGTATGTATATAAATTTTACATATTCAGCCTTGTAGAATTGTCTATTACAACAATATGTTCCTAACCAACGCTCAGTTCATTACAAATATTTCGTATCTTATATATGTATCTTTTTTTTTTTTTTTTATAAACTTCTATAAAATATCTTAAAACAAAAAAAACATGTCTTATAGTTCTTAATGTTTGTGTAACAGTTTAGGTTTTTACTGAAAAACATTCTTAGAAAAAAAAATGTATTACCATATTGTGCACTGGCAGGCTATATATATATATATATATATATATATATATATATATATATATATATATATATATATAATACACTGTGTCTTAGTTGCTAACATCCCTTTCAGAATATTTATATGAACAATATGTAGCTAATTATGGGAGTGATGCCATATTGACTCATTGACAGGTTGCTTAATTGTGATAAAACCTGTCTATAAAGGTTATAATGTACTAACGTGACATTTTGAGATAGCTTCAGTTATCATTATGTGCTGACAGGAGCTCCATTCAGCCAGAGAACCAGTGTGACGTCAAACTATAAATATATATCTTTTAAGTATGCTGAGGAACATCTCATAGGCATGTGGCCAAGCCCTACAATTTTCTGAAATTAAAAATCTCCGAAGCCCTTATTTAAAAGCCTACAGTGTATAAAGGTCAATGGTAGAGCGCTATCATATCAAACAGAATGGGAAAAAAAACCCTTGTTATGTTCAGAAATTGATGTCACTAAATGTCTAGTAGGACCAGACCAAGGCAAAGAACAGCAAAACCTATTCTACCTAACCTCAACATCCTCAAAAATATCACATCAATGAGGTGGAAACCAAATGTGATAACATTCTTATTTTTATATAATATTTATATTTTTTGGTACACTGCCACACACAGAGACCCCCAGAATAAATTAAATATCCAAGACAGGACTAAGAATGGAGCAGTGAGTTGGTTTCTGAAGCATCCTGCTTCTGTTGGCTATAACAAGGTTCCCAGCATCCCAGGCACCTCTAAAAAAGATGGAAATTGAGATCTAGAATCCACATCTCTTTAAATTTAACCTATAACAACAATGCCGAATCATTGGGATGTTAACTGATTGGAAGGGAATGATGGCCCATCTTACTTTAAGGAGGCAAGTTCAAGAAATGAGGGGGCTTCAAAATGAGATCAACGGGAGGTTGATCTATCTTCCTTCTCTGTCTCAATGTACTTTTAAAATGTTTGCCCTTCCCAATATTTACTGTTAGCTTTTTTATTCTACACATACTTTGGTGTTTGCTATACTTTTGGTTTTACGGTAAGGTATTAAGGATTTATAAGTTCTGTATTTTTACAGCTGGGTTTTTCTAAGTATTTTTTATGATGTGGCTTTTCCCTTGAAGTGATTATGCTCTACATTATAAAACCCATTGGTCACATTTATTACAGTTCCATCCAGGGGGGGTAACTAGAAACCTCAGGGCCCCGGTGCGAGAATCTGTTAAGGGCCCCCCCAACCCATCTATCCCTTTCTCACTATCTCCCCTCTCCCTCCCTACCCCCTTCTCACGATCTCCCTCCCTACCCCCCTTCTCACAATCTACCCTCTCCCTCCCTACCCCCTTCTCACGATCTACCCACTCCCTCCCTACCCCCCCTTTGTAGGTCACTTACCGTCAACTCCTGTGTTGGGAGCGTGAGGCGTTTGTCTCGGGTGCTGGCGCTTCACTGCTGAGCGCCGGCATATGACGTCATATGCCGGCGTTCAGCGTGAAGCGCTGGCACCCGAGACAAACGCCTCACGCTCCCAACACTGCACTCGGCGGCGGCGGCGGCAGCAGCAGAGGCGACGGCGGCAGCGGTAGGGAGCAGAGGCATCCTGGATTTCTGTCAGTCAGGGGGGCCCAAGAGTTGCCGAGCGGTCGTTTTCAGCAACCGCTCGGCACCCCTTGGGCCCCCCTGACTGGCAGAACTCCAGGTCGCAGTCGCGACCCCGGTAGTTCCGCCACTGGTTCCATCCATCCAACTATTCCTCTACTATTCTGCAGCCTTCTGCATTTTCTCTGTTCTAATTTATAATATTTTTTTAGTAGAGAGAAGATGTCCACATATACTAGAATTCAGCTTTTGGAGAGATCTCATATTAATAGGTCATTAAGGTGCAATAATTGTCACTCATTCAATGGCCAGTATTTATAGTGTAGTAAAGCAATAGCATACAACTACGCACACAGGAATGTAGTTAATCAACCACGTGATTAAGTATATGTAGAAGACAGGAAAACAGAAGGTAAGTATAAAAATTATCTTAAATAATAAAATCAAATGTCTTGTCTAATTTTCAGGGGAGATGATTCAAATAAGGACAATCCTATAAAAAAGATTAAAGGTTTTAGGAGACGTGGATGTTGTTTAACGTGCAGAACCACTATGGGGAGTAATAAAACCTCTACAAATCATACACTACAGATAAAAACTACACGATCACCTGTTAATCTAAAAATACCATACGCATGTTAAGATGCCTCTGCGGATTCCAAATATGTAGAACGGATTACTAAAGCCCTACGTGTTAAGATAGAAGAACATCTCAGAAACATAAAAAAGAGTTATGATAAACATACAGTGTCTCTTCATTTTTCCACACATCGTAAAAGTAGTCCCTGGTTATTTGGAATTCACAGGGATAGATTTGGCAGAACGCTAGAGATGAAATTGATTTTTAATTTGAAAACTCTTTTGCCTGATGGATTAAAGAATGATTTTGAACTATACCATTTTTTCTCATTTATTTTTATTGATTTTAAAATGGTGCTGTGTCCTTTTTAAAACTAGATGGCTTCTCTATATCCCCCCTCCCATTTGTGTTAAGTAAGGATTTCCTTTTTTTGTTTTAAATTGGTCATTATCTTATTTTTGTTATTGTGTATTTTTGGTCTGGTAATGAAAATATATATAGTTAACCCCTTCACGGCAATGCCTGTACATGTACGGGCTGCTGTTAAATACCTACATCGCAGAACTGATCATCAAAGATGGCAGCAGTGGCCAGCTGAAACAGAGCTTAGGAAGCAATCAGCAATCGCTTCCTAAACATAATCAGTGTTGCTGACATGCCTTATTATCGAGGCATTCAACAACACAACCCCCTACCCCATTGGGAACTCACGAGCTCCCCCTGCAGGTTGAAAACAGGTACTGCATTCAATCATGCAGGTCAATGGAGCCCAGATCACTAATCACAATGTAATTGGTAAAATAAAATTAAAAAAATTATATATACATTTTTTTTTATTAAAAAAAAAATGGTAACATGTAAAAAAAAATTCCCACTGTATTCCTGTCTCCCCGTGCCGGTTCAAAATAATATAGAAAAGGCCCTTCAAACCTGGACCGGTTTAGGTAGGAAGGGCCCTTTCTGAAAAATGTTGAACCATTACAAGGAGACAGGAACAAGTGGTCACAGACGTTGCCCCAGGCCCCCTGTAGAGAAACGGACCCCTGTAGTTATGCCACTGAATGTGTCTGAAAGTCACAAAGTCTCATTAATAAATTATGGTAAAGCCCAGCCCGCTAACCACTACTCCATCAAGTGGTTTACGCTGTACATCATGACATATTTAACCCCTGAACTGAAACGATTGTTTGAGCTGAAAGTTCCACTTAGACAACACATTCATTGTACTCTTGAATAAAAACAGCCTTTGCAGATATTTAATTTTCTACATTGCTCTGAAGGAACGCATAACAATAAAACTGAAACTCTTAAGGAGCTGTTTCAGTTCCTATGGTGACAACCTGTCCATGTTTGCTTGTGCCAAATGAGAAAAGTTCTCAGAAAAATTCTGAATGGTTTGGGAATTCATCAGTACAAATTATGTTTCTAAAACTGCAATTAACATACATGCTCAATTCAGCAGAGTAGGTGGGACAGCACCTTTAATCCCATATTGGTTATGGGATTATATGTTTAATTTTTTATCATCATTTCTATTTTTGATGAGAGGATACATTTTTCTGTATGGGACCGAGCATTTGTTACAGATCAAGTTTTTATTGTTCTTATAGTTTATATACTATAAAAACATTTTTTTATAATAAAATAATGTGATACTTGTTTTTATTTTGTGAGTTTTGTGCCCTGTCTGCTTTCTACACACATTTATTTTATAAAATGTATAGCTTAAAAATATACAGTATATTTACTTTGTATTCTATTTAAATGTTGTGTTGTCTTTATCTTTTTTACATAATTCTGGTTGTGATTTTCCCTCTCCCCCTGTTATAATAGGGTTATAAACTCTGCTGGCACTACAAGTTAATGCAATGCATATGGCTTAATACATGTAGTAAAGGAAGTTATGTCGATTCGGTCATTTAAATGTCACATACTTTGTATATCATCATCCATATTTGGTTTTACGTACAGTTTAAAAGTCATACATCTGTAAAGAAGGTATTAGAGCTCCATCCTGGGTCAGAAGATGTGTATTAACTTCCGTAGCTCTGCCTTGGGTAATTTCAGGGTGTAACCAAAAACCTGGTTACATCGTTGCTTGTGTTTCTGACCTCCATTAACTTGAATTCTTCATCATTACATTGGTAGGTCGTGGCAATTACCTGTCCATCCAGAGATAAGGAGGTCTTACATTGATTTGAAAGTTTCCATAAGGCACACTGTGTACGCTTGAACTTTTCTAGACTTACTACATTTATGTCTGCATCACAAACCTATGTACATGTTTGTATAGTTAAACAGCGCTAACATATATACCTAGAGCTTTTCAGTATAATGAAGGGGAGACACTATAAATGCAGTCATATGGTAAGTACAGTAGTCTTAAGGCATTATGGTGGGGGTATAACGGGTATGAGTACACTCGAAAAGGAGGGCCCTTTCTTGCAGAGATTAACACCTAAGAAATGTTCCCGACAAACTGTCCACTACATTTTAGAGTCTTGGGGAGCCCCTCTGTGTTAAAAGAAGGGCTGGCATAAGGGCAGAGGGATACTTGCCCTCAGGGCTGCCCTTCCTTGAACATTTTGGGCACTGACAGAGATTTTTGTTTTGCTTATAATTCAACACATACATACCAGGGGAACTAACTTAAAAATATTTAGTCAGTAGTCTGACAGAAGGTGTAGAGAAAATGGAGGCCTCGCATGATGCATTACAAAGATCTCAATCCGATCTCAGGCCAACTCTTGATAGATATGAAATTTTGCTACAAGAGACAAGGCCTCTTTGCCAGAAATATCGTTTATTGTTTTAAAATAGATTCAGAGTGACTCGTTGGGTAGATACATATTTGTAAAAGGTATCATTTGCAATATTTATTATACATTGCGTCTCTTTCCTGGATGTTGAGGGATCTGGTGGCATTTCAAGAAGGGATATGGGAGCTAGGGGATTTCAATGTTTCTTTGGAACCTGGGGTTGACGCCTCATCAGCCACAGCGTGCACACCATTGCCTGTCCTTTGGTGGAGCACATATCTGCTACATCCTTTCTTCCCAGTTGGTGGAATGCTGGCGGGCGTTACATTATAATATAATTAAACTATATCCATTTTTCTCCCCCCTTAACCTTTACACTAAGATAGAACATCTATATTTTCCACAATTAAGCTCTTGAAGCTAAAATTAGGATTGCTACATGGTCATATTCTGCACCGGTTGTTATCAATGTCTCTTCCCCCTTGTTAACTGGAGCTTAAACACTTCTCTACTTTCAGCAGAGATTGAAGTGTCTGCTCCAGTAGCATGGGAGGACCACAAGCATGCTGTCCGAGGCTACATCATCTGGCATGGAACTGGTTAAAAACAGCAGCAGAAACATGAGGTGGTGGAAATCCTCCAACACTTTGGTACCTTAGAATCTAGCCATAAGCACTCGCTGGATAGGATGAGACCTACAACCAAAGTACTGCATTGAGTGCATTTGAGCCATCAGAGGTCCCTTCTGCTCACAAGGAGACAATTCTATGAATTTGGAAATAAAAGTGGCTGTCTGCTTGCTTGTCCTTCTATACAGAAGAGGTAGTCGACTTACATCCAAAAGAATTAAGAATCCTCATGGCACACTAGCCTAAATGACCACAGAAAACATTTCATGCTTAATACTCTTCACTCTATAATGCTAGGTTGGACTGAGTATATCTTCATGAGGTGTTTTCAGCAATTGGTCTTGTAAAGCAAATGTTAACTTGGATACTGCTAGAGTTAGAATTAATGGTGCTCTTCCTGAACCAACGATACGAGACAATGCTGCCTTCTGT
The DNA here is from genome assembly GCF_027358695.1 of Spea bombifrons. NCBI lineage: Eukaryota > Metazoa > Chordata > Amphibia > Anura > Pelobatidae > Spea > Spea bombifrons. The sequence continues at coordinate 1,805,977 of NC_071099.1, read as the reverse complement.
TTCCTAACATGTTTGTTTCCGAATGCTGTGAGAGTTAACCCTGGATAACTGAGAGCATAAACTAACTGCCTTTGCAGATGATTCGTTTCAATTCAAATTAAACAAAATTAAACATGTATTACTCTAAATCTCCGATTTTGAACATTAATGTGCAGCTGGGCATTATAGATTCTTATAAACTTCACTTTAAGTGGTGCAGTAGGGTTTAGAAATATTTGGGTACTTTTTCTTGAATAACATTGATAGCATCTCAGGATAATTTTAGCCCACTGCATCCTATCCTGACTAGAGACTTAGCCTCCTGGGATAAATCACTTGGTTTGGGGTATTAGTGTGTTGAAGATGAATGTGCTTCCTAGAATCGCGTACCTTTTACAAGCCCTTCCGATAACTATTCCTTTTTTAGAGATGTACGTAAGCTTTTATTAGATATGGTTAGGAACCCAAGAGGCCTTGTTTCTGCAGATGTATTCTATGCGTTTCCCAGACAATCTGGGGGATTGGGCCTACAAGAACTGCGAAAATACCATCAGGTGACTCTACTGGAGCAAGAAGCCTCTGTGCTGCCCCCGGGGGTCTTACTATGCCAGAGAACAATGGAACCAACATCTGGAGATAGGTGAGGGATTCAACAAGTTACTTCCCTTCTCCTCTCTTGTCTCTTTCAGGGAAGATGAATTCCCCTGAACCTAACATGTTGGCTTGTGATCAGGTCTCTTCTTGGGTGCTCAACCATAGATTGGATTTTTCATTGGGAGCTTCTTTTCTTTGTTTGCTGGAGAGATCCTTAACTCTTTGATCAACAGGTAAGAAATGTCATTTTGATTATGCACCTGTTTGTCATTCATTTTGGGAAAACATTCAGAAGAGCTCACCATAAAGTTCTGAACATTAGAAAGAGGATGTCTAGCGTGATCCTCAACTGCTCTTGTACAAAAAATGTTTTAGGTATCCATGAAACAGACAAGGAAAACAAAATATCACTGTATTGAAAGCTATAATAATATGGGTATGAGATTTCATACCACTGTGTTTAAGTGACGATGTATGCGGATTAGTAAAACATAAATAATATTTAATTTGACATTACTTAGTAATTAAATATAACTGTATATTAGTTATTCGTGCATAACCGCAACACGCTCGCAACCACCAGATATATCCACGTGACTTGAACATGTTGTAAAATTCCAAAGTGATGATGCCACCCGTTCTTTCATTCATGCAATGTTCCAGCAACACATTGTGTTTCTTTCTTTTCCTCATCCCAAAGACTTTCTGATCCAAACAAAAATACTGAAAACTTAAAAACAGGATAGCAAAAATTTTATAGGGAGGCATAATCACACAGGTCCTGACGGCAGGAAGCAGGGCCGGCCCGACAATGGAGCCGAGTGGGACACTTTGCTGCCCCAAGCCCTTTTTTTTTTCTTTCTCTTTTTTTTTTTTCAAAGCAAAAGAGAAAGGGGCGCCGAGTGGTTTTCGCTTACCAAGCTGTCAGTACCCGCTCGTCGCCCCTCTCTCTCTCCTCTGCGGCGAGCAGATGTGTCACATTTATTGTCATCTTTTATATATAACCATTCCTCAAGAGGGTGTCATGTTCTGTCATTCTGCATACTATGACTTAACTAAAAAGGACAAATTGTTGCACGTCGGCATGTTTGTAAGGATGTAATTAGTATGCACTTCAAGACACTATATATTAACGTGTCATAGTTAATGCCTGGAAACGTGCTCTTTTAATGTGTATTAACAATACTGTATAACCCAGTTCTATCAAAAATATCTATCAAAATTATCTGCATTTTTCAGTTTAAGTTGCCCTCTTCTACACTGCATAGTCTCGGTCAGTCGGGAGGCCTCGTGTAGTGCAAAGACACAAACAGAAACAGATCATCTGAATAGGGGCCACTCTCCATAGACTGCTGCAGGGAAGCTTGGGATTCTCATTCTGAGTCTTTAAAATTGTATTACAAGTAATGAAGGCACAAACAATTGACAAGAAAAGGACTTCGGGTGCAAAACGGGTATAAGGGGGGGATGGTATAAGAAGAATAATGGGGGCAAAACGCGGAGGCTTTGGGAGCGGGAGTTGTCCTTCCCTGGCACATTTCACTACAGGAGGGTGCATAGTTCAATCAATAGGGTCACTTGTTTCTATGTTTTATGTTTCTATGTTTAAAAGACAGGGAGCTAAAACTGAAACTCGCCTGTTAATGTTAACTACCTTCTTAGTGGATACATCCCAAAGATTAGAGGAGATATGGATGTGCAAGATGGACATTGAGGAGAGATAAGACAGGACAAGGAGGGTAAAGAAGGATGGGGTCAAAACGGACCAAAGGCACCTGGGAAGAGGTGTGACAAGACAAGGAAACGTACCGTATTTGCTCGATTATAAGACGAGGTTTTTTTCAGAGCAAATGCTCTGAAAAATACCCCTCGTCTTCTAATCGGGGTCGTCTTCTAATCAGACCTCAAATAGAGGTCTGATTAGGAGACTAAGATCGAGATCCCCCGCACCGCTGCAGGGGACCTGGATCCTCCTGTCTCACCCGACCCCCCCCATCATACACACACTTACCGGTGCTTCCTGCTGTGTTGCCGGGGCAGCGGGTTGACGTCTACGCGATCCGCGTAGACAACGTCCGCTGCAGCCGGAAGGAGGTGTGGCTAGCAGCGGGGGTTGTCTGCGTCCGTCGCATAGACCTTCCCCGACTGTCAGAGATCAGAGTTCCCCGCACCGGTGCGGGGAACTCTGATCTCTGACAGCCAGGGAAAGTATACGCGACGGACGCATACAAACCCCCGCTGCTAGCCACACCTCCTTCCGGCTGCAGCAGAAGGCGACGTCAACCCGCTGCCCCGGCTGGAAGCACCGGTAAGAGAGGGGGGAGAGCGGGGGGGAGAGACAGAGTGTGTGTGTGTGTCTGTGTGTGTGTGTGTGTGTGTTAGTTAAATGGGGGTATAGGGTGTGTGTGTGTTAAATGGGGGCATAGGGCATTTCTGGAGTGGCGTTAAGGGGGCATTTAATAGAGCACTCTGCCTCCTGAAATGCCTTATACCTGCCTATATGCCACTCTGCCCCATAATATGCCTTTTAACCCCCTAAATGGCAGAGTGGCATATAGGGGTATAAGGCATTTCTGGAGGCAGAGTGCTCTATACAATGCCTTTTAACTCCCTTAATGCCACTCTGCCTCCTGAAATGCCTTATACCTCCCTATATGCCACTCTGCCCCATAATATGCATTTTAACCCCCTAAATGCCAGAATGGGATATAAGGGTATAAGGCATTTCTGGAGGCAGAGTGGCACATAGGGGGTCAAAAGGCATACCATGGGGCACAGTGGCATTTAGAGGGTTAAAAGGCATATCATGGGCCACAGTGCCATATTGGAGTGGCAAGCCTGGGGGCAGATGTGCGTAACTGGGGGACAGGTTGGAAAATACAAGAAATAAAAACAAAAAAAATCTTTTTCTCAATCATAGCTTTTATTAAAAAAAATAGTTTACATGAATTAACATTTACTGGTAAAACTTTTTTCCTTTGGGGTCGTCTTATATTCAGGCTTTTTCTTTTTTTCCTAAGTTAATATTCAGATTTTGGGGGGTCGTCTTATAATCAGGGTCGTCTTATAATCGAGCAAATACGGTAATAAGCAAAAGAGTATAGATGGAGGGAAAACATAGAAGACCAATTGACTTTTACAGAAAAGCAAGAATGAAACAGGATGTCCAATGAAAATGTTCTGGGCACACTAGAGGGGTCGGATAGTAGTCAGTAGAGCTTGGAGGAGAGTTGTGTTTCAGCTTTTACGTTTATTTTGTGTTTAGGTTCAGATGTTAAGAATTGATACATGAGTTTCTTTGGTATTTTTCTTACTGGTTGGCATAGAAGTTATGTTTTAACCTATAGAGATTTTAATCTAAAAAAAAGGAGTAGGTCAGATATAGGGTAGGTATAATGTGGTAATTATGAAAGTGAACAGGGGATGATAGACTACAGGGGAGGGGGGAAATGGGGGGGGAACAATGGAAAATGAGAGGGGAAAAACTAGGAGATGTACTTCAAAAAAGAAAAACAATCCTCTAGACAATATACCCTATTGGGATACACCCCTAAGAGATAAAATAATGCTAATTTAGTCAACTGGTGTCTTGGCTCAATACTGAATCCATAACACCCTATCCATGTAGAATGCAAGCTTATTTGCCAACATCAGAGCAACAGGAAGGGCCAGACAGCAGATAATACATATAATACATAGAATATGAACAATGAAGAAAATATTTGATGATAAGTTGGAACTCTGCTGTTTGAACTCATTTACACTTTTTCAACTCAAACCCTTTAGTTAATATATCCAGGAAAACATGATTATCTGCTAAGCTTTATGTGTGTGCATATACGAACTTTAACTAAACAATTTAGAATTTCCTTCTCTGCAACATGCTAAAAATTATTTCAAGAGAGAAGTTGGCAATTGTCCCTAAAAACATAGTGAACAAACAAAGAAAACGAATCCCAGGACTCCAAACAGCTTCCAATCTTTCGGATACTTTATTAAGCGAGATCAAACAAAAGCTTTTGTGTTTCAAGAGGGTTTATGATGTCCCTTTTTTCCTGCTAGCACCCAGCTTTCTGGGAGTTGCGTGCAGAACCATTTTTTCTTTTTTTTTTAAACATAGTGAAGGCAGACATCAAGAGAAGGTTCAAGCCAACATACAATGTGTTAACATCTGAACTTAAAGATTTTCATCCACACATCATCCACTAGGTGGTGCTATTTGGCCTGCACAGCAGAAAAGGCAATTCATAAAATAACGATATTTATCATTGTGAACATTATCCCATATTAGTAATTAAAATCTACCACTAAGGAAACTATTCATTGTTTATGTAGCTGGTTGAAACATTTAGATGAATAATGCATTTGTGAATTTTATGGAGAAATGTAGGGTTAGTCTTATCATGTTGGGAACCCAAATGAATGCACACAATTTCAGTTGATTTAGTCTTTCACTGCTGTAAAGACAAACTACCTAGTTCTTAATGCTTACAATTCTTTATATGATTTTGCTAGAAGAGGGAGGTATGGTTTAGAACCAGGGTCTAGGAAACATTTAATATTCCACAATATATCAATGTCTTCCAACTTTAAAACTTGTGCAACAGCATAAGATGTGACAGCGGAGTTTGTGCTAGAGTTGCCATATCAGACATTGTTTCCTGGACATCTATTTTTTATTTGTTGCTGACCACTAGCAGCCTCTATTCGGAGGCATTTTTTATTCAGAAACTACCGTATTTGCTCGATTATAAGACGACCCCCCAAAATCTGAATATTAACTTAGGAAAAAAAGAAAAAGCCTGAATATAAGACGACCCCAAAGGAAAAAAGTTTTACCAGTAAATGTTAATTCATGTAAACTCTTTTTTTAAATAAAAGCTATGATTGAGAAAAAGATTTCTTTTGTTTTTATTTCTTGTATTTTCCAAACTGTCCCCCAGTTACGCACATCTGCCCCCAGGCTTGCCACTCCAATATGGCACTGTGGCCCATGATATGCCTCTTAACCCTCTATATGCCACTGTGCCCCATGGTATGCCTTTTGACCCCCTATGTGCCACTCTGCCTCCAGAAATGCCTTATACCCCTATATCCCATTCTGGCATTTAGGGGGTTAAAATGCATATTATGGGGCAGAGTGGCACATAGGGAGGTATAAGGCATTTCAGGAGGCAGAGTGGCATTAAGGGAGTTAAAAGGCATTGTATAGAGCACTCTGCCTCCAGAAATGCCTTATACCCCTATATGCCACTCTGCCATTTAGGGGGTTAAAAGGCATATTATGGGGCAGAGTGGCATATAGGGAGGTATAAGGCATTTCAGGAGGCAGAGTGCTCTATTAAATGCCCCCTTAACGCCACTCCAGAAATGCCCTATGCCCCCATTTAACACTCACACCCTATACCCCCATTTAACTCTCTCAATCTCTCAATCTCTCAATCTCTCTCTCTCTCTCTCTCTCTCTCTCTCTCTCTCTCTCTCTCTCTCTCTCTCTCTCCTCTCTCCTCTCTCTCTCCCCCCCTCTCTCTCTCACCCCCTCTCTCTCTCACCCCCCTTCCCCCGCTCTCCCCCCTCTCTTACCGGTGCTTCCAGCCGGGGCAGCGGGTTGACGTCGCCTTCTGCTGCAGCCGGAAGGAGGTGTGGCTAGCAGCGGGGGTTTGTATGCGTCCGTCGCGTATACTTTCCCCGACTCTGACAGTCGGGGAAGGTCTATGCGACGGACGCAGACAACCCCCGCTGCTAGCCACACCTCCTTCCGGCTGCAGCGGACGTTGTCTACGCGCATCGCGTAGACGTCAACCCGCTGCCCCGGCAACAAAGCAGGAAGCACCGGTAAGTGTGTGTATGGGGGGGGGGGTCGGGTGAGACAGGAGGATCCAGGTCCCCTGCAGCGGTGCGGGGGATCTGGATCTTAGTCTCCTAATCAGACCTCTATTTGAGGTCTGATTAGAAGACGACCCCGATTAGAAGACGAGGGGTATTTTTCAGAGCATTTGCTCTGAAAAAAACCTCGTCTTATAATCGAGCAAATACGGTAAACTCTTTGCTCCCAAAATAGTCTCTCTCGGTGCCCCAGTCCTGTATTTGTGTCATTTTCTGGCCTCCCTTGATCTCTCTTCACATATGCAGAGACCATGTTGACAAGGAGTCAAAAAGGCAAGGGGCAGTATGGGATAGGTGTGTAGTGTACACACACAGTGCCTGCAACAGAAGCTGCCCTAAATTATAATATCATTATTTCTTGCCTGTAGAGGTAAATTAAAGCACAGCTTTCCTTACAGGCACTGAAATGGTTAATTGTCATTTGAACATTAATTATGCTTCCCCAGAATTTTTTACAAGTAGCTAATGTACTAAAGTTGTATTTAATGTAAGGGAGACTTTCTTTAACAAGAGGGTGGTGGATATGTGGAATAGCCACCCAGCAGAATCAACTTAAGGTTCACAGAACCACTGAGATTTTTATTTTCCTCAGCTTTGCACTTCTCCATTAGTTTTAGAGTGATCTGAGGTAGGATTATTTCAATATAGATCTCTGCCGTTGCAATGTTTAACCATAGACTTGTTTTTTTTGCTGTATGTAACCACTTGCACTCTGTCCTTGATTATTTCCTGTGGAGTTGGTATTTGCTAAACAGATAATCAGCACCTGATAGATCAATTGCATATAGTCTAAGTGACAGACCTCAGCTCACCGTAGGATACAGGATGGAGGCAGAAGGATGGTGGATGGTGGAAGATGTTAGGGATGGGAGAAAGGGGTGTAAGGGCAGTGTATGTGTGTGTAAGAGCAGTATAGGTATTTGTTAGCTGGTGTGTAAAGGCAGTATATGTGTGTGTGTGTGTAAGGACAGTGTACATGTGTGTGTGTGTGTGTAAGGACAGTGTACATGTGTGTGTGTGTAAGGGCAGTGTACATGTATGTCTGTGTGTGTAAGGGCAGTGTACGTGTATGTCTGTGTGTGTAAGGGCAGTGTACGTGTATGTGTGTGTGTGTAAGGGCAGTGTACATGTGTGTGTGTGTGTGTAAGGGCAGTGTACATGTGTGTGTGTGTGTGTGTGTATAAGGGCAGTGTACGTGTGTGTGTGTGTGTATAAGGGCAGTGTGTGTGTGTGTGTAAGGGCAGTGTACGTGTGTGTGTGTAAGGGCAGTGTATGTGTGTGTAAGGGCAGTGTATGTGTGTGTGTGTGTGTAAGGGCAGTGTATATATGTGTGTGTGTGAGGGCAGTGTGTGTGTGTGTGTGTGTGAGGGCAGTGTGTGTGTGTGAGGGCAGTGTATATGTGTGTGTGTGTAGGGGCAATGTACATGTATGTGTGTGTAGGGGCAGTGTACATGTATATGTGTGTGTGTAGGGGCAGTGTACATGTGCGTGTGTGTAAGGGCAGTGTGTGTGTGTGTAAGGGCAGTGTACATGTATATGTGTGTGTGTCAGGGCAGTGTACATGTATATGTGTGTGTGTAAGGGCAGTGTACATGTATATGTGTGTGTGTAAGGGCAGTGTGCATGTATATGTGTGTTTAAGGGCAGTGTACATGTATGTGTGTGTGTGTAAGGGCTGTGTATACGTGTAAGGGCAGTGTATATGTGTGTGTAAGGGCAGTGTATGTGTGTGTGTGTAAGGGCTGTGTACATGTATATGTGTGTAGGGGCAGTGTATGTGTGTGTGTAAGGGCTGTGTACATGTATGTGTGTGTGTGTGTAGGGGCAGTGTATATATCTGTGTAAGGGCTGTGTACATGTATATGTGTGTGTGTAACGGCTGTGTATGTGTAAGGGCAGTGTATATGTGTGTAAGGGCAGTGTATATGTGTGTGTGTGTGTGTGTAAGGGCAGTGTACATGTGTGTGTGGGCAGTGTACATGTGTGTGTGTAAGGGCAGTGTATATATATGTGTGTGTGTGTAAGGGCAGTGTATATGCATGTGTGTGTAAGGGCAGTGTATATGTATGTATATGGGTGTGTTTAAGGGCAGTGTATATGTGTGTGTGTGTGTGTGTGTAAGGGCAGTGTATGTGTGTGTGGGTAAGGGCAGTGTATATGTATGTGTGTGTGTGTAAGGGCAGTGTGTGTGTGTAAGGACAGTGTATATGTGTGTTTGTGTGTGTGTAAGGGCAGTGTATATGTATGTGTGTGTGTGTAAGAGCATTGTATATGTGTGTGTGTGTGTGTAAGGGCTGTGTATATGTGTGTGTGCAAGGGCTGTGTACATGTAGATGTGTGTGTAAGGGCAGTGTACGTGTGTGTGTGTGTAAGGGCAGTGTACTTGTGTGTGTGTGTAAGGGCAGTGTGTGTGTGTAAGGGCAGTGTATGTGTGTGTGTGTGTGTGTAAGAGCAGTGTATATGTGTGTGTAAGGGCAGTGTACATGTATATGTGTGTGTGTGTGTAAGGGCAGTATGTATGTGTGTGTAAGGGCAGTGTATATGTATGTGTGTGTGTGTAAGGGCAGTGTATATGTATGTATGTGTGTGTGTGTGTAAGGGCAGTGTACATGTATATGTGTGTAAGGGCAGTGTACGTGTGTGTGTGTGTGTAAGGGCAGCGTGTGTGTAAGGTGTGTGTGTGTAAGGGCTGTGTATGTGTGTGTAAGGGCTGTGTGTGTGTGTGTGTAAGGGCTGTGTGTGTGTGTAAGGACAGTGTACGTGTGTGTGTGTGTAAGGGCAGTGTATATGTGTGTGTGTGTAAGGGCTGTGTATATATGTGTGTGTGTGTAGGGGCAGTGTATATATGTGTGTGTGTAAGGGCAGTGTGTATGTGTGTAAGGGCAGTGTGTGTGTGTGTGTGTGTGTGTGTAAGGGCAGTGTGTGTGTGTGTGTGTAAGGACAGTGTACGTGTGTGTCTGTAAGGGCAGTGTACATGTGTGTCTGTGTGTAAGGGCAGTGTGTGTGTGTGTAAGGGCAGTGCATGTGTGTGTGTGTAAGGGCAGTGTATGTGTGTGTAAGGGCAGTGTATGTGTGTGTGTGTAAGGGCAGTGTACGTATGTGTGTGTAAGGGCATTGTACATGTATGTGTGTGTAAGGGCAGTGTACATGTGTGTGTGTGTGTGTGTGTAAGGACAGTGTACATGTGTGTGCGTTGTGTGTGTAAGGGCAGTGTACATGTGTGGGTGTGTGTAAGGGCTGTGTGTGTGTGTGTGTGTAAGGGCTGTGTGTGTGTGTGTGTGTGTAAGGGCTGTGTATATGTGCGTGTAAGGGCTGTGTATTTGTGTGTGTGTAAGGGCTGTGTGTGTGTGTGAGGGCTGTGTATATGTGTGTGTGTAAGGGCTGTGTATTTGTGTGTGTGTGTGTAAGGGGTGTGTGTGTGTGTAAGGGCTGTGTGTGTGTGTGTAAGGGCTGTGTATGTGTGTGTGTAAGGACTGTGTACATGTGTGTGTAAGAGCTGTGTATATGTGTGTGTGTAAGGGCAGTGTATATGTGTGTGTGTGTGTAAGGGCTGTGTGTGTCTGTGTGTAAGGGCTGTGTGTGTGTAAGGGCAGTGTACGTGTGTGTGTGTGTGTGTGTGTAAGGGCTGTGTGTGTGTGGGCTGTGTGTGTGTGTGTGTGTGGGCAGTGTACATGTATATGTGTGTGTGTGTGTAAGGGCAGTGTACATGTATATGTGTGTGTAAGGGCACTGTATGTGTGTTTGTGTAAGGGTTGTGTGTGTGTTTGTGTAAGGGCTGTGTGTGTGTGTTTGTGTAAGGGCTGTGTATATGTGTGTGTGTGTGTGTGTAAGGGCTGTGTATGTGTGTGTGTGTAAGGGCTGTGTATGTGTGTGTAAGGGCTTTGTGTGTGTGTGTGTGTGTAAGGGCTGTGTATATGTGTGTGTGTGTAAGGCAGGGTTTGACAAATTTGTTGTGAATCTAGGCGCCAGGTAAAAAAGTTTTAAAACTAACAGTTGGTCAGAAGTGATCTGATCATCATCAGCCCACTCACTAAACTCACAGCATTTGACCTGGAAGCACCCTGGACTTTCAGGTCAGTGCTGTTTTTTTTCCTTTAATTATTTTTTTTTTTAACTCTTTCGATGCTGATGTTCCATTGGAGCCCAGCATTGACTGATATTCAGTCCCCACAAGCTTGTGGGGACAAATGTTAACCCCTGCAATGCCACGAATGTGTCATACACAATTGTGGCATTGAAGGGGTTAACGCTGCACTGTCGCTCTCAGGGAGCGGTCAGGCAGCAGGGGGGTGTTGGGGCTGGTCTCCACACTCATGTGGAGACCAAAGAACCCTCTCCCCTGTCCCTGAAGCTGCCTCTGGCAGCTGGGACTCAATTGCTGGTCTATAGACCAGCCATTGCAGGGGGGAGTCTTTGATGACTGCTGTAGGCTTCCATGCCTACAGGAATCATCAAAGGGCTTGTGGGGGCTCGTTTTTGCTGTTGCAGCAGCAGAGCCCCGTACAAAACGGGAATTAACCCCTAAATGCCGCGATCGCGGCATTGAAGGGGTTAACGGTGCACTGTCGCTCTCATGGAGCGATCAGGCAGCTGGGGGGTGTTGGGTCAGGTCCCCACACTTGTGTGGGGACCCAATCAACACACAACCTCCTTCCCTGAAGCTGCCTGTGGCAGCTGAAAACACGATTGTTGGTTTTGCAGCAACCGCGTTTTCAGCCTACAGGCTCACTCCGTGGGAGTGATCTCAGGCTCGGGGGCGGGCTCGGAGTGGCTGTACTGTCTGCCCAGACTCCTGGGCAGACAGCAGCAGCTCCCCCGTGTGGTGACTCAGCCTCTTACATCCACAATTTTTTCTGTATGCTTTTACATCCACAATTTTTTCTGGATGTAAGAGGCTGACAAAACCTAGGCGCCAGGACAAAATTATCTGTCGCCATGGCAACCTGGCGCATGGGATTTGTCGAGCCCTGGTGTAAGGGCAGTGTATGTGTGTGTGTGTGTGTGTGTGTGTGTGTGTAAGGGCTGTGTATGTGTGTGTGTGTGTGTGTGTGTGTAAGGGCAGTGTATATGTGTGTGTGTTTAAGGGCAGTGTGTGTGTGTGTGTGTGTGTGTGTGTAAGGGTCCTGGGAGGGAGGCTAACATTAGCCTTTTTTCATTTAAAAAAATCTCTGCTGCTGTAGACTACTCTTCCAATGATACTTAGCCAGCATTATGGTGGACACCTGGCTGGGTGAGAATGATGAGAATTTTTGTTCATTGCTAGCATCTGCAGCTTCACTGTTGCTGCACTTCCCATGACGCTCAGCAGGCATCATGGAAGTAGTATGTCTGGCTGAGTCTCATGGGAATTTAATTCAATGTGTTGCATGACTGCTGACAAAACAAAGTGTGTGATTGTGTGTGTGAGATATAAAAAAAAAATGTGAAATGTGAGGTATGTGCTAGTATCTGTGTGTGTAAGTGAGGCTGTAAGTCGGTGTAAGTATATTACTGTATCTGTGTATGGTGGTGTGTTTATGATACTGTGGGTGTAAGTATGTTACTGTATGTGTGTATGATACTGTGGGTGTATGATACTGTGGGTGTAAGTATGTTACTGTATGTGTGTATGATACTGTGGGTGTATGATACTGTGAGTGTAGGTATGTTCAACAAAAAACATACAGAAAGGGGAGCACAGCCTAAAGAGCATAAAAAGCATCCACATTGAGATTCCCGGGCTGCTGCTAAAATAATAAAGTAAAGTAGTATAAAATACTAAAGTACACAAAACCGAGCAAGAATAAATATTGGAGATTTGGTCACACTATATGGTCATATATTGCTTAGCCCCCTCCCCCCCCACTACATCAAAGTACCCTAATTTCAGCAAGTGCTATCTAATTAAGCATACTGCTTACCAAGGAGCTGAATCAGTGGGACTCTAATGCAATTTAAAGCCTTTTCTGGACACTATTAATGACCTGTGTGGTAATAACCTTCAAATATGCACAAAATATATACTGAAAGGGGAGCACAGCCCAAAGAGCATAAATGGCATATATATTCACATTCCCGGGATGGTGCTATAATATTAATGACAAATAAGCTTATCAACAGTCACGGATTATACATAAAATTCCTTTATTGAAACAGGTGTAAAATAGTGGCACTGTCATAATGAGAATATTGGGAACATCATTAATTTGTGATATGTGTAATTTAATCTGAAAATTGTTATTACTATAAAATTTGACAAGTAATACAATCCAGAACTTTGTATAACGGGTCATAAAATGTGCATAATATGCAAGGTATGAAATTCAGGGGTCTAATTCTTCTGCATCATGCCCAGACCCTCACCATTATCTGCCCATGCGATAACATTAAGCTAAACATTTTTCTATATCGGTGTTCCTTCGGGGTGATCAAATAACTACTATAATAAAACATTTCTACAGCTAGTAAAAGCTCACCCAAAATAAGTGTTTAACTTACTAATATTTCACATTTAGATGGTACTGTTGCCTAAACCTATTTTATGTAAAATGATCTAATGCATAACTCATAATGTGCTATAAACATGTTCCTGGAAAAATACTGGCCATGGAGTTAATGGAAAATATACTATTTTGAAAACTCTATGGCTATACAAGTTCTGATTAAAAATGTTTGGTCGTCTTCTGACGTCCAAATATACAGGACTTTTCTTGGGATAATGATAAAGAATTGAAGGGCAGTAGTGTCCAGATTTTTTTTTTTTTTTTTTTACCAGACATCACTGAAACAATATTTAGATTACTCAGCTATACAACCAAAAAATGACATTATTGGTTAAGTCTGGTTAAACTGTTTGATATTTTTAAATTGTAAGCTTATTTTTCACCGAAACGTAACAAAATGCATAATGTAACTAGAAGAAGTGATTTTTTTTTACTGGATTGTAAAATATATAAATATTTCCACATGAAACCTATTTTTACAAGTTTTAACTTATATGACGCACTTTCCTTTTTAAAGCCAATATTGAGGGGAAAGGAAGGTTCTCTGTGTCACTGCACAATGCACCTTATCAAAGTTCCAAAATTTTCTTCTAGGCTCATATTTTAACAGGGAAATTTCCCAGGGCTGCCCCAGCCTCTGGATCTCCCATCCTGTGAGAAGGTTATATATAACGTTCTACTTGTTAAGGGGCATTTTATCCGTTTTCGCCCTTGATGTTCTTCTCTTAATTGTGTTTGTTGTTGTTCATAAAATGGACTGTTTCCATCTTTTTTTTTAAGCCAAATTGTCTGCCAAACAAACTATGCGATGCAATATGCTTTCAAGTCTGGCAAAATTACAGAGGGTAACTAAGCTGGAGATATTTTCATATATTATAATTATCCCTCTAGTTCAACCCATCATCAAGAAGTGTTTCAGAAACTATATCACCCAGACACAACCCAGATTGGGTCATCGTCTCAACCTGAACTACTGAGTGAGTACACAAAAACAATAAATACAACAATAAAAACAATATTAGATAGATAAATACATATGATACAACACCAATAAATAGGTTATCCATCAAAATCATCAATTAAACAATTAAAAGAACATCAAATGGATCAGAACTACAGTGCAACATTAACATTGTAGCTGATTTCAATGGAATATCTTCATAGGCATACAGGGGCCCTTTATCACTCCCATCACTTCTGTGTTCCATTGGCCATTTATCACTCCCATCACTCCTGTGTTCCAATGGCCCTTTATCACTCCCATCACTCCTGTGTTCCAATGGCACATTTCGTTTGCTGCTAATCCAAGTTCAAGTTTAAAAGCATTTTTGCAATTATGTTACAGCTAGAAATGTCCTTGTTTTCCATGAAACAGCTCGTTACATTCCCACATGTGAATGATGGGCAGCTTTCAAACATAAACAGTAATTGTATCTGTATGTAAAGCTGGTCTGTATACATTGGCAGAATGAGAAGCTGTGAAAAAGCATGTGTTTCATGCATATGTTGTGATGTTTCTGCCATAGGTAATGGGAACATAAGTAATAGGAACTTCTTAAATGATATGGCTTAGACAAGTCCAACATTGTCAGTCATAATGACATAACTACCACCGATGTTGAGCATTTTAATTGTGTTATGAAAATCCACTTCTTTTGCACAAAGTGTCAACCAGATGAAATTAATCTGGATCAGTTCACAATTCACTTTGTGGTTTTATTTTTACAAACAATCCAGCGATTTTGGTGTCACACCTATGCTTTGTTGCAATTGTTGGATTTATACTGAACCCATGGTTGGCGATGTATACTTGATGGCAGTCACACTAAATAATTAGACATATTTAGGTACATCTCAAACAGCAACTTGTTTGTTCACCAAAAGTGTGTCCAACTAGAAATATTTTCAGCTCAGTTGGATATGAACCTGCTTATAAAACAAAAAAAAAATAAACATTTTATACAAAAAGGGCGGCTATCCGGTTAAGTCCTATGGGTGTCTCACTTTCTATCCACCCTTTTGTGCTTGGTGTTAACTCACTGAGCATGCAGGGGGTTCTCTGTTGCTTATTCCATTTTCTATTTCAGGAGTGGAAAGGATAATCCACCGAATGGTGGTGGTGCTCATCCCTTCCTCCCACCGTGTATGAAATGGCTAATTTTAGAATACCGTTCCATTCAAATTCAACTCGCCTCTAACTTCATTAATGATTCAACATTTTAATGGATATCTAAATTAGTGGGATTTGTTAAACTCAACATACCATGAATAACCCCAATAATCACAAGCATGAACCTTCTCTATATTTACCCAAAGAACCGCCTGAAAAATGAAACTAAGCATTCCTAAGAGGATGGTTGAGTAACTAATGGTTTTTAAAATCCTAGTGCAGTCATCCTATAGCTTTGAATAAACTTTACCAAAGAGACTTTACTATTATCCTTCTGCACCCTGTGCATGACAACTCCCTTAAGCTTCATATAAACCTCATAACTTATAGAACATGTCACAAGTTGTAAAAATGACTTAGGACACAAAAAACTAGGACAGACACGTTTGTAGGATTGAGTTGAAAGTCTCTCAAGAGCTTGTTAAAAGGCTAGCTATTTATATTAATCAATGCTTCATATTTAAACTGGTTCCAGTCATTGGTTATGCATCTCCTTCCTTACAAGACGTTGGAATTCATGCCAGACGGATGGGATATCTGACCCTGAGATATGGAATCTTCCCTTTGGCCCTTCCGGGCTTCTTCTCAGGAATGAACCAGGAAGTGAACACTTTCAGTGTAAGCGTTAAGGCATCTCCCATTAACGATCTAATAAAACACTCCGTCACAGGAATTTTAATAGCAAGGGCAGCAAAGCTGATACAAATAATGATTGATTCACATCTAGGCAGTAGTTTGTCAGAGCTGTACTAACTAGGCACATCTAGCAGAAGGAACATTGAGCCACCATGGAAGGTAAGCCCAACTTCTAATAAACTTTATAATGGTAAATTGTCTAACCCAAGAGCTGTATTGGCTCTAGACGGTATAATCAGTAATTCGTATTTTATGAAACACACATGTCTAAATAGTACATTTACCCATGTGTGTAATGTCACACGCAACAGCTACTACCTTTTCATTTATTTTATACATTGGATAGCTAATATTAAAAAATAACATTTGTTTAATGTTTGTTAGGTTCATATTGCCTTAAGTAGATCTATAGAACATTTTTGTCTTTTTTTTCTTTTGGGACGTACATAATATATTCTATTGAAACAATGTTTTGTGTATATTTGTGTCATATTATATGCTGTCTATCACTGGTTACATTATTTTTTTGCTTATTTTACTTGGCCTGTGTTAAGGACAAATCCCTTTTTATAATCTGTAAATTTGATCATTTCAAGCAAACAAAAAATACCTGATTTCATGTTAATTTCTCCGTAATACTTGAGTTCTAAATAATACATTTTAGTGAGAACTTTGGAAATTTAACAATTAGAATTTTTAATTAAATGGTTTATCAGAATGCAAATAAAGAAGCCAAAAGTCAAAATCGTAGCTGACTCGTTGTCACACTGCACGGCTAAATCACTGTCCAAAAGTCATGATAATTATAAGATGTTTGCTAATGAAAGAAAGACGTCTTCATAATTCATAAGTTAATGTGTAGCTTCATAAATTGCTGGTTATATATCTTGCACTTGCTCATAGTATATTCCACATTGTGGGACTATATAGATATACAATTGACTATATAGCACACAATACACTAATGCTGGCGGTACTTTTTAACAAATCGTGGTTAACAATTTGCATTCGAGAGAGGCACCCAAGCGGTTACCTGCTATTTGATTGGTTAATATTTTGAAATATTACCACCAACTCAATCTGCCCAATGGGCACCTGTTCATGTTAAATTAGCATCCCCTTGGTGTCACCAAAACCTACAAGATATTTTCTCATCCCTCTCCAAAACTGGGCTTTCAATTTTTTTAAAACACTCTCAGGATCTTCAAGGCACATGGATAAAACTGTCAGGATCACCCTGCTCGGTTTACAGTACATAATCTAATCTCTCTAATTGTTTTAGCTTGTGCACTCTGAGCTGTAATTGTGTATTTTTTTTCAAATCACGCTGATTCATTGAATTTATACGTGATTTCTTTGGTCATACTTTCTGTTTAAATCAATAATTTTGGGCGTGTTACTATGCCATGTGCTCAACGTGTCTGGATGACTTCACTCTCATCGCTATGACATTTTGAAGTGATGAGCAGCAACATTCATGACAACTGGCCATGAGGAAACATGCACTGAGCGAGGAATCTATGAGCGTAAAGCCTAAACAATGACGCTATGAATTATTGCTAAGGACTGTCCGCTGTAACAATGTCATTATGTGCATTAAAGATTGTTAGAAGACTCAGACACAAATACTCTTAGCGAATTATGTCCATCACACCGAGAGTTCAAAGGGAATTAAGGAGCTGTCATTTTTCATAAAGATAAAAGGAAGAAATGTCTTGGATGTTGGCGCTTAAGACGCTGTGACATTAGGCTTAGTCATTAGTGATACCACCTTGACATAAATCCTTTGAATTAAGTAAGACCATCCCTGTATTGGAAAGCGCACATAACTGTATTATTATGGAGCGTTTCCCACAAATATAATTTTATAAAATGTATCCATCTTTTTTCTTATTATTAATTTATATGGGGCCCTCATGTTCAGCAATAATGCACTAAGGTCAAACAAAACATAACAATTATCATGTGAGACTTACAGAAGCAAAGGTGGACCCTCCAAGTCCCTCCTCAAAGGAAGTTACAATATAGAATGAGGTAGGCGTATATTACGCAAAAGGTTACAAATATGTCAAGTGGTCTAGACACACAACTGTGTAAGCATTGATTGAAGAAATTATATAGACAAACTTATAGAATGAAAGAGGATTAAGAAGTTATTATGGGAACTACCAACAGCAGGAGTGAGACTAGGAAAGATAATAAAGTTGGGAGGCACTTTAAGTGTCAACAGTGTGACCGATAGAGGCCATACATTATGTTTCAATGCTCATGTGAGTGTGGCTGCACACTTCAGCACCTGATATGCAGCTGGAGTAGCAGATTTAGCGCATATGGAGTGATGTCGGGCAGCGGCCCACCGGGGATGTTATGGATACACAGTATTTTCTAAATAATTAACTTGACCCTTTTGATTGTGTTCTGTTTACTTAGAATCCAACCAGAAGGCACACCACACGGACATGTATAACAGCTCTGAGCTAATACTGAGAAGAGGACAGTCCTTCCGGATAACGCTGGAATTTAGCAAACCTCTGAATGATTGGCAGAGCATTGTGTTTACTGCACAAACCGGTAATCATAACTAAATCATGTAAAAATACAGTAAGTGTTTTACAGGGCCACCCATACGCAGCGTCAAGTGGGACACCTACAACCTTCTTCCTGGAATTTCACCTCTAATATTTATACAGAATGCTCTGATTCCCGTTTGCACTGGGCATTAACATTAAGACGACATTGGTTATTGTATCAAGCAGGTTATTGTTCGGTTTTCAGTGGCACTAAGCAAAAGGTATCTTATGTAAAGTGAGGAGCACAATGCCAATTACAAAAAGTTAATTGTAAACAAAGATATATCACTTGATCTACAGGGTCTTCTTCTTAATAGAAACATTTGATGGTAGATAAGAGCTATTCGGCCCATCTAGTCTGCCCATCTGTCCTGATGTAGAGACTCAGACCTTACTCGGTCCTCGTCTTCAGAATAGCTTTATGCATATCCCACGCCTGTTTAAATTACAACTAAACCTCTGACCCCCTAGTTGATTGCTGCTTATCATACCTACATGGTGGTTAGTCTAGAAGACTCACTATAGCAAGAATAATAAAGCCGTATGTAGTCATTTTGGCACTACTACATGGTAGCTAAAGTGAGAGGTTCAACCAGCGGGCTGCAACTGTGCTCTATACAACCCTAACCTTTTTATACTGAAGTGTCATACTACCATATAAGTTAATACTGCTTATTTCCGCTAATTAAATGTTAGAGATTGACCCTTTATTTTTTTTATTACAGCCTAAATATGAGTCTTTGCAAAATTTCTACAGGGCAATTTCGCAGGGCAAATACTTTATAATTTATTTTAAAAGATTTTATCAACCAAAAATGTTTAATTGTATGTTAATTCTGTAAAATCTAAATAAACTGAACTTGCACAGTGTCTATACAAAGGGGGTTTATAATTCTTCTGTGATCTGTTTTTTTTCTCTAAAGGTCCACCGGATGCACAAGCCCATAACACTACAGCGCAGTTTGCCTTGTCTAATTCATGGACCAGTGGGTTGTGGAGTGCTGTGCTAGAATCTAGCCCTGGAAATTCTCTACAAGTTATTATGTGCAGCCCAGCGAATGCAATCATAGGGAGATACCGCCTCTCTGTTAGCATCGCTATCATGGGAGAAATATCCACATACTCGCTTGGGCAATTTATCCTGCTTTTTAATCCCTGGTGCCTAGGTAACTCTACTTTCCTTACTTTTGAATGGACAAAAACTGAGATACCCCGTTTAGGGGTTGATTTACAAACCAGGTATTATTTGGCATGTTGTGAATATATTATAGGTGAAATGAGGTCACAATATTATATAAAAATATAAATAATATAATATAAAATTGTATATATAAATAATAATATAATATAAAAAATATAAAGTTTTTGAAAATCTTAAATTCTAAATAAAAAAAAATATAATATAAATTCAGGGTTCCTATTCTGAAGTTAAGGCCACGAATCAGTGATCAATAAAGTGACAGCATAAACATAACTAAGGATATAAACCATATAATATATCAAATGCTCTAAATAGACCCATTACACTAGTCTAGCCACTTCCCTAGAGGTATTTATTTACATTGATATGCGCATGTTGTAATAACTTATCTTACAGTTCCACCCTGCCCAAAGTTTTTTGTTTGTTTTTTTAACATGGCCCGGGCTATTGTTCTTTGCATTACTGTTATTGGTTTTATAGGACAGGGAAAGCATTGTACTTAATTACTAGATTACAGGTGCCTGATGCTAGAAATACAGGTAGAATTAAGAAAACAATTACATCACACACATGATGGCATACCTTGAAAACACTATATTTTTTTCCCCCCATAGATGATGATGTATATATGGCCAATGAAGATGAGCGGCAGGAGTATGTGCTAAATGATCATGGTATCATTTTCATGGGAAATGAGAAACATGTAGTTCCTCTAGGATGGAATTATGGCCAAGTAAGTGAAGCCATTTGTTGAGCTGACATTTAATTCAAATACAAGGTAAGGTGTACACTAAGCTATTGCTGACGTTAGATTTAGGGAGAATGATAAGACTAGCCCGAAGAAGGGATGAGACTACTGTGAAAGTGGGAAAATCTCATGAAATAAGGTACCTGACCATTGGCATATCTTTCAAGCACAGCTCATTCCATCCAAGTTTCCCTGACCTTTTCAGGTTTGCTCCTCTATTATTTGATGCATTCTTCCTAGGTGACTTAAAATGGTATACCTGAGTTCATGCCTCTTAGTAAGGAATTCATTTAAAAAAGCAAATGAAGAGCTACTTATATTTAAAATTAGCTAAATATAACCTATTTTTATCAAGTCTGATGAAGAAAGAAATACTTTCAAAAATTATAGATGTCCTTCCTGGTTAATTAAATACTGTAACCGATCTGGAAAATGTTAAAACCATAAGACAGTTAGTAAAAAAAAATACACTCATGTCTCTTGTATTAACCAGTTTGAAAGAAACATTCTGAGTATCTGTATGGACATTCTGGACAGAAGCTTAAACTACCAGGCAGATCCAGCAACCGATTGCTCCCAAAGAAACAGTCCTATATATGTGGGGAGAGTTATCAGTGCTATGGTAAGAAAACATGTTCTGCACAGTGG
The DNA here is from genome assembly GCF_027358695.1 of Spea bombifrons. NCBI lineage: Eukaryota > Metazoa > Chordata > Amphibia > Anura > Pelobatidae > Spea > Spea bombifrons. The sequence goes on along the minus strand of NC_071099.1, from coordinate 1,785,063 downwards.
AGTAATGAATGTTTTTTTTTTGTTAAAGGCAGTTCATGTATTAACCTCTCTAATAAATAGATCAATAGCAATGAAGATTATGGAGTACTGGAGGGAAAGTGGGAAAAAGACTTCTCGGATGGCGTAGACCCAAATCATTGGAATGGAAGTGTTGAGATTCTTTGGACCTGGCAGCGTGATGAATATAAGCCGGTAAAATATGGCCAGTGCTGGGTCTTTGCTGCTGTTATGTGCACAGGTATGTTTCACATCAATAAAATAGAATGCCATCAAATGAAATAAGCTAAAACGCCCTTCTGTAAATGGTTTGACCCAAGACCAGGTACACCTCACATGATGAGTCTCAAGGAACCTTCAAAAGACAATAACTATAAACAAATATGTCTTTGGTGGAATAACTTGCATACAAGTAGTGTTTCATCCATGAACATTGTACAATAATTGTGAAAGCTACTACAACATCAGATTCAAATAAACGAAATTTAAGTATAGAAGGTAGTTTCAAGAATGTAGGAGGATCCAAGCCTGGCTCTGATGTCAACCTATCGATATTATTACCTTCTTTGGGCCTGGCCAACACAGGTCGTGAAATCAACAACTCATCCTATGGACCTGAAACAAAATTCCGTGAAAGTCTGTTAAATTTATTTTTCTCCATTGGCCGTCGTCATTGCTGGGTTATATACTGAGCCCCCACTTGCCCTCGTAAATGATATCCCACTATGCGCAACCAAGTGTTAGCCGTAAGCTTGATACTTTACTCAATAGTCTAGCAATGGAATCGGTTATTTTAAGCATACCTCGTCTGTTAACCAAGTAAATAGAGAGCGTGCTCATCAATTAACAGCTAATTAGGTCACTTATATATTTCGCAAGCTTTTCTTAAAAATATTCATGTCAGCATATTATGTTTATGGATATTTTTGTTTTTAACGGCTTCTAAAACACATTTTTTTAAACAAATACATTTTGCTTCACTGCAACAGTGGTGCATATTTACCCAGGAGCTGTTCTGTCTGCTTACTTCACACCTCTTCAAGAATTAAGGAAAGTCACGCGAGTCCAGCACATAGGAATTGTTTGTTTGATATAAGAAAGCCACCAGAGATTTTCGTAACATAAACCAGATTTGTTTTTTGCATGTTGTCATACAATGACACAATGCCCCATGTTCCAGCGTAGTGTGCCCCATCACTCAGGGCACATGCTGTAAGCAGCAAGGTCCGCATTGTTTGGCTCAGAAGTCACCGCATATCTTTTTGATCACAGTACCGATATGTCAGATCAGAACTTTAATGATCTAAATTCCTGAAGAATTACTACCGTCACTACTATGCTTATTCGAGTACAATAAGTATTCGGACATCTAAACTAGAAATATAACTGCTTTTTTTGCGACCATTTCAAAGGAACAGGGAAAACCATTTAATAAGCCATAAATCAGAGGAAAATATATCATTAACATCAGCGAGCACACATGACAAATTACTGTGTTCTTTTGCCAGGATATGTAATGTATTCATTTCTATTAAGGATATGATATGTTAATTCCTTCCATCCCTTTCTGAGATGATCACATTCTAATTATCTGTCTCCATGTGATTGTTTTATTAGCGCTCAGATGTCTGGGCATTCCAACCAGGGTCATCACAAATTTCAACTCCGCCCACAACACGGACGCAAACATGAATGTGGATCTGCACTATGATGCAGAAGGAAAATTTCTGGAGACGTCAGATGACAGCATATGGTATGCTTCTACCTTAAGTTTGTGCTCATTTGGTAAACATGATAAAAGCTAGCCAACTAAGTATCAGTTTGAATAAAATATAAAAAGTTTAAAAAATCCCTACATAAATGGGCATGCATTCATATGAAATGTTTTTTTATTGAAGTTTTAGAAATGGTTTCTATGTTATTTAAGCATAACGGTAAAATCCCACCTATCTAGACAACTGTTTTAAAGTGATGTTGCGCCTATTCGGCTAATTAGTTTTATAAGTAAATGCCAGTCCCCTTGGCCAGTCCAAAAGTCTTGTGAAGAACTTTGGATGGGCAATGAGAAGCTGGAAAGCAGTGATGTCACATGACCTTGCGGTAAAACAAGGCTGTGCGAGCAGTCAGAAAGACAGCGGTGGCGGCAGGTAAGGTAAGGGTGAGTATGTACATATGTGTGTTAGAGAGGGAGTGTATGTGTAAGTGTGCATGTGTAAGTGTGTGTGAGAGGTAGTATGTGTTAGCAAGAATGTCTATGTGTAAGTGTGTGGGTGAGCATGAATGTTTGTGTAAATCCTTGTGTGTGAATGTGTAAGTATGTGAGCATTAATGTAAAAGTGTGTGAGCATGAATGAGTATGCCTGTATGTGTGTATACATTATAACAACATTCAGTTCCATATTACATAATTCCTTAAATGTTACTGTTTCATACAGGAACTTCCATGTCTGGAACGAGTCCTGGTTTATGCGTAGAGACCTTGGTTATTTCTACAGTGGCTGGCAGGTTCTGGATTCAACTCCTCAAGAGCAAAGCCAAGGTGATATACTGGGATAATGGGATGTAGTTTGAAAATCATATGATAGAAAAATATCCCCGAATAGATCTTATTCCAAAGTTAAATTATTATTATATATGTTGGTCAGGATTATAGGAAGCCCGAGGGATAAGAAAACAAGAATTACAATAAACATAACACAAATATTATTACAAAAGACAACAAAATAATATGTAATTATAGTAAACCATGGTCTTATGTCTATTAAGGTGGAAACCATACTAATTCAAGTGAGGGCAAAATTGTGCATATAGGGGAAAAAATCTCACATTTCCACCGAGTTCTTTTATGCATCTGCATTTATTGTTCAAAGTGTTTTAAGTGAAAAGCCCCTCAAATAAATGTGAATTGGATTGCTTGGAACCCCCCCCCCCCCACACAAACTAAGTGGTTTCCACAGCTATATAATAAATGCAGCGAACTCGTAGGGTAGGGTGATATGGTTCCACCAGACACAAATTTGTGTTTCTACTACATTCTCTGATATCGCTATAACTAAATTATAGTTAAACATGCGTAAAATTAACTGAAGAACTAACTGGCCCTTGGCCTTCCATGCTTTCAAAAGCATGTTAGTGCATGGGAATCGTATTGCTATTTGTGAATAGGCCTACGTGTGTTAGAAGAGGATTTATTTTTTCTGTCTCCAGGAATCTATCGCTGTGGTCCGTCCTCTGTCATCGCCGTGAAGGAGGGTGACGTTCATCTGGGGTACGATACTCCGTTTGTGTTTGCGGAAGTGAATGCAGATCGGGTTACCTGGATTCTGCATAAGGATGGCAGCAAAGAGAAAGCACATAGTGACACCAAATACGTTGGTCAATGCATCAGCACCAAGGCTGTGGGCAGCGATACTCGTATAGATGTTACACATAATTACAAATATCCAGAAGGTAATGTCTATCATAAAACAGTGATGTCCCATAACCCTTTCATTCACGTTGACTTAAATACTTTTTTATGCAGGGATAAGCAGTATTCCTAAAAGACAAAATAGACAAGTTCCTAAAAAACTATTATAGGAATCCAAAGTGGAAGCAGACTAACAACGGTCTACAATCTGACCATTTTTGTGTCCTACCAGTTTTTCTACATAATGCTGCATCCAGATCCAATTCACAAAGCCTTAATTTGTTTTGGTCTTTGGAGTAGGAGAGGGGAGCAAAAAGTAGTGACAAGTGATGCAATAAACTCGGCCCTTGTTACGCATCTGTTTGTTTATTTTTAAGGCTCATACATTCAATATGGCCTCTAGCATAAAGCATTGTTTTGAATGTCATAACCTCGGCAAAATGCACATTTGCTAGATCACATGCTGTACTTTTTCGTTTCTACACAGGCTCTCCAGAAGAAAGGGAGGTGTTTGAGAAAGCCAGCAGAAATATGGGATATTACAGGCCTCCGCCAGAGCAAATCGGTAACAGACACAATACAACGAATAACAGAATTAGGAATGAGCCACCCATGAGACCTGTATCACCTGCAGGGCCTAACTTACCGGAAACACCTTTAGGATATACACAACCTTCAACCCCTGCAAGAAACGCGTCGCCTTCAACCCCTGCAAGAAATGCGTCGCCTTCAACCCCTGCAAGAAACGCGTCGCCTTCAACCCCTGCAAGAAACGCATCGCCTTCAACCCCTGCAAGAAACGCGTTCCCCCCGACACCTACAAGAAATTCATTACCTTCTTCACCTACACGAAATGTATTTCCTCCAACGCCTGAAAGAAACACATCATCTCCAAGCGTACTATCTCCATCCCCTCGCAGAAATGCTGTATCTCCATCACGTGAGGGAAGTGCATTACCTCCAAGACCAACAGATGGATTTCGTGTAACACCCACCATACCTCCCCTTGAGGGTCCAGATATTTCTGGGAAGTTTAAGCTTCTCAGCCCTCTAGTTGTTGGGGATGATATTAACCTTCTTCTCTTTTTAAAGAACCTTACTCCCTACCACAGACCCGTGAAAGTAAATCTGAGCGCCTCTTGCATTCTGTACACAGGAAGACGGGTTAACGACATATTTACTGATCAAAAGTCATTGATTATAAGTCCAAGTCAAGGTGAGGACTAAAGAATTTTCTGACTCTTCAGTTAGTATTGATGTCTTTAGCACATAACCGTTCAAATGGCTGATAGCTTCCATAATTATACATGTAGCGGGAGTAACGGTGATTTTATGATAAAAATGTAGCTATGTGAAAGGATAAAAACTGCAATATTTCAAGATCTTATTATCAGATTGTCATTGGGAGAAAGATGGGGGGGGGGCGATCACATCGGTCATTTCTGCCCAGCACTAAAGTTCTGTTTTGCCCTAAGATGTATAATTGAGGAACATATTCCCGTCTGAGAGTTTATACATCCCACATGATACAGGGCAGCACTTTATATGTACTTGTCAGTAATATGTAAAAAATATTTCTGTCAGTAAAAAAAATAGCAGTTTTTATCCTTTCACATAGCTACATTTTTATTATAAAATCACTGTTACTCCTGCTACATGTATAATTATGGAATAATTATAATTATGGGTAATATTGTCACTGTAGATGGGGACAATCCTCTGATTTGATGATTTTGGGCCACTGACATTTTGTGTAGGTTAATGACTTTTTGTGTATTAACTGCAGTTTCACATACAGCCACCAGGTGGCTCTAGTTTAAGGAAAGCTAGGACGCATTTACAACTTGCTGGGTAATGCTCATACCTGGGAGCTTCTGGGCTCCGGCTACCCGGGGCCTTCCCTTGCGGGATGCGGCCAGGACTGCCCACTGATGTCGGCAGGTGGTCCCGTTGACGTTAATGGGAGTTCCCGCTGATGTCGGGGGCCGGTCCTGTGATGTCGGGGGGCAGTCCTGTGATCTTTTAAAGAGAAAATGGGCGGGGCGTGTCAAGACCCTGCGACCCAGAGGATTCTGGTCTTGAACCGGAGAAGCAGTGCTCACCTGGCAATGTCCGGGTCAAACCTGGAGAGTACCCAGGTATGGTAATGCTCACTATCCATGTGGTCTGCCAAATGTTGTTTATGACTAAGTTACATGGCTGGAGTTTCAGGTTATAGAATTCCGCCTTCCTTTGATTGATTTGTATACAATATGAACAGTGTGTGTGCAATAGTATCTTTCTTTACACGCTACATAAAATGAAGAATTGGTAAATTAATTAACCATTGAAAACAAAACAACGTGGCAGCCTAGGGCCCCAGGCTTCATACGGTACATTTCCAAGCCCAGTCATGTTAAATACTATAAATAAAGGAATTAGCGAAGTTACTTTTGCGGTAATCTTGTTATGTATTAGGTTAGATTAAAGAAACAGGAACACAGGTTAATTTTGTGGTTGTTTCTTTAAAATAATCTTAAAGCTACAACAAAACTGAAATACAAAACAATATCCACTAGATGGTGGTATTTCTTTCTTCTTCGTCATCATCATCATTCATAAACTCCATGCGCTAGGATGCACTAAATGAAGTGTATTTGAATATATGTTAACTGGAAGCACTAATCCAAACATTATATTACAGTAATAGATTATTAGGATTTTACTTATATTATGGACTAACGTCAGATGCTTTGTTTTCCCAGATGCACATATCTCCCTGCAGATTCCATATTCCCACTACCAAGGGTGTTTAAATAATGGAAATATGATCCAGGTGGTGGCACTGTGTGAATTACCCTTTGGTGAGAAAGTTCTTATAACAAAGGATCTAGTTCTGGAAAACCCACCCATTTACATTAAGGTAAGGCTACAGTAAGATCTCAGACTGAGTTAAACTATACAGTATTCGCTCTGGAACTCATTCACAAAAATAGCAAGTCCTGGTTGCATTTATTGTGCATTTCTTAATATGGGGCAAAATGTAACAAGTTACTACTTTTTATCTTGTAGGTCACTAGTATAATGAAAGTTTGCGTTAGGGTCAAGGGTGTACAAGATGAGAGAAGGTGGTCTCTGAGCCCCATACCCAGGAAGGCCACTCACTGCTCTTCCCTCACCTATCGGTCTATTAACACACTCCCAAAAAGATATAGAGGAGTATATCCCTGCAGCCGCCTATAGAGTGCACTACATTTTAGGTGGTATTCCTATGATCATTCATTAGAACTTTAGCACATGTTGTATGTGAAATACATGAGTTGTTGTCAGCATCAGCAAGAGGATTTTCTGTTTATGGTGTGGGTTATTTAGTTCACTAAGTGTTTTTAGGTAGTCATTGGTTTAATGAGAATCCTGGAAGAGCTAATGCAACAATGGCTGGAGTGGTCACTGTTGGCCATTCTTGATGTAGGTAGGGATGGATCTGGAAGAAGCCAGAGATGTGCCTACAGAGGACTCTAGAGGGACTACAGTGATCAGAGGGGGGAATGGCTTTACAGCAGTCCCATCCATGTGATACTCACTTTCAATCATATTGCTGTCCTTTTCACACACTGTCTAGCAATTATCTGCCAATTAATATATTTAGCTTATTATATTCCAGTTCACGAGATTGTGTTTTGTCCCCAGAGTCATTTTGTAGAATTTAGAGCTATAAAAGTATAAACGCCTCTCCAACGAAATAGGCTATAAAGAGAAAAGTATTTCAACATTACAGCTTTTATAAACTCAAGACCCTCTCGCTTATTTGGTTGTATGAGGGTTTTTTATTTAAATCTTATGTAGAATAAATTACTAGATCATTAGATATTTGGGTGTCCATTGGGGCTGATCAGTATCCTGCTGTTAAACACTGCAGAACCTCAAGTTGGTGGATTTATTATCTAGTCGGCAATATATGGTATTTAAAATAAGTACATATAGCCGGTATGTTAGCTCAGTTGGATTCAAACCCCGGCCTGATAGTCACCTTGATGGAGTTGGTAAAAAGGTCATTGTGTCTCTAATAACTTATATTCCATGCAAACTAAACATACTTTTTTTGTTAATATACTCAAACTCAATGTATTTGTTTTTGCAAAGTATGGAGGAAACTATAGGTTTCCAACACCCACTGTGTCCTACTTTGACCATTTACACCTTTGTGCACAAATACCGTTTAATCCACCTTTTTTTGTTTTGTACACAAAGCGTAAGTTAGCCTTAAAATATGAACCAATTATGGGCACACATTAGTCAAAAAGATGTGATTTAAATTGGAAATGAATAAGCAGAAGGAGTATTCTAGTTATGATGAGCGTTTGCTTACTCTACAAGAGACACCTAAGGTGTGACCTTGTCACAATGTTCACATTCATTCAAGGACAGCATCTGACCCTTGCAGACAGAACCTCTGCATTAACCTTAATTAATTTTTCTTTTTTCCTTCAATTCTAACAGGTCCTTGGGGCAGCAGTGCACCAGCAGACAATGACACTTGAGATCCGTTTCACAAATCCTCTAACTGTGGCAGTTAAAGATTGTTACCTTGTGGTTGAAGGCAGCGGCCTGGTAGATGGACAACTTTCAGCAGTGTGAGTATGAGCAGAAGTTTGGTTCTGACAAGTGTGTAACTAATTTGAAGTTTCGGGATTCCGTTAATTTTCAAAACCTAATCATGTGACATCTGTGAACCGCCTGGGAAAGTGGGTTTTCAGTGCTCGACTTGTAGAAGCATTTAATTTCAAGTGTACAGTGAAGAAGTAACATGCCACTGCCCCTACTATGAAAAGCAATGGTGTTTGTTAGAGAAGCAAGACTTTATGAACAACGGCCAATATTTATTTCAAGGACAAATTCCACTTTCTTTTAAATGTGTGTATATACACCGATCAGCCATAGCATTATGACTACTGACAGGTGAAGTTAATAACTCTGATAATCTTGTTATCATGGCACCTGTCAGTGGGTGGGATATATTAGGCAGCAAGTGAACATTGGACAAGTGTAAGGATCTGAGGGACTTTGACAAGTGCCGAATTGTGATGGCTGATGACTGGGTCAGAGCATCCGCAAAACCAGACGTGCTACTGAAATTGCTGAAAAAAGTTAGTGCTGGATCTGATAGAAAGGTTGCGTATGGGGCTATGTAGCCGCAGACCAGTCAGGGTACCCATGCTGACCCCCTGTCCACTGCCGAAAGCACCTATAACGGGCATGTGAGCATATGCACTAAACCACAGAGCAATGGAAAAAGGTGGCATGGTCTGATGAATCAAGTTTTTTTTCTTTTACATCACGTGGATGGCCAGGTGTGTGTGCAACGCTTAGATGGAGAACACATGGCACCAGGATGCCTCCATGAGGCCCCACCTTGCAAATTACATAACGTAAAGGTCTTGGTGCCAGATACCACAGCACACCTTCAGAGGTCTAGTGGAGTCCATGCCTTGACAAGTCAGACTTGTTTTGGCAGCAAAAGGAGGACCTACACGATATGGGCAAGGTGGCAATAATGTTATGGCTGATTAATGTATTACATATTGATTACATATCACATTGCTTAGTAGCTGCAGTTGTAAAGGTAGGTGAGGCAAGCAAGCCTAGGGCTGCTATGACACTGGTACTCCACTGGTGACATTACACATATGGAGAAGTTGCCAAGTGGTCACTGACTAGCAGCATTCTCTGTCTCACAGAGCTACTGGTTCATGTGGACAACCTTAGGTACAAGGCAGCTCCCTATCCTTCCTAAGGAAAGGGTCTTTTGTCCATAAGTATGATATAACCTTTATTTAATTCATTAAAATAGAGCCTTAGATACTCAGTCCTGCCAGACTGGGTCCAAAAGTTCCATATCGTATATTTTAAAGATGGAAAGTCCCATGCAGCTATGTCCAAGAGCACTCCTGCTTCAATGAGTGCACAATAAGACATCAATCCAAGAAAAGAAAACATTTCATAAGCGGCGGAATAACTAAAGTTTCGGGGCACACACACCCCTTTATCACTATGCACATACAATGGCAGAAACTGCTGAATGGAAGCATAGCTCCATATTTTTTAGAATCAGCTGCTGTGCTATTCATTTTTAACAGTAACTTTGTAGCAGCTACTCAGCTGCAATACATTACAATGTATGATAGGAGCTTCAGGACCCAGTCTGGCAGGATTGAATGCCAAAGGCTATATTTTCATGAATTAACCCCTTCACGACAATGTACATGTATGGGCTCACAGTGCATTGTAATGAATGTGTTTAAGGACAGCCCATTGTCCTTAAGGGGTTAAATAAAGGATATATTTTACTTATGGATAGTGAACTCTTTTCCTGTTCATTTCTGTTTTTCATAACTAGAAACTGATCGGGAAACTAGTAGTTCACAGCAGTAGGAGTGCCAGACATTGTCAAGTGCTGTTTCAGAATATTGAACCGTCACTGTTCGTTGACTGATGTTTTGACATTTTTTTCACGCAGGGTGCCTTTCCTCAAACCTAAAGAGAAAATAAGGTTCAAGGTGGAGCTAACACCTTACAGGACCGGCATAAGACAACTTATAGTGAATTTCAAATGTAAATACTTTTCAATTAAAGGATACAAGCAGCTGGAAGTAGTGTCCTTTTAACAATATATAAAGTAACAGTGAGGTAAAGTCTATGACGGTAATTATTTATAAAGCATGTGAAGATTTATGATGTGACTAAGGTGTGACAGACATCGGGTATTATCTGTTCTTGTACGATAAACACCTGGTAATGAGTCAGAGTATTGCTGTCTAAAAATGTATTTATTTCATTGATGTTCTCTGATTGAATCTCATGTCTGTTGTAAGTGTGAATCGATATTTTTAGTTTTTTTTTAGAATATACTATGCCTGAAAGTCCTGCTTATAGGTAGATATCATGTCTTTGAAATTTATGTTGAGCACTGAAGCACTATGTGGCGTTAAAGGGGTTCAAAAGAGTCAACAAAAGCCTCCTCTATGATATCCCTAATTACAAAGTAATGGATCCATGTAACATTTTTTGACCCCACCTTTATGTTGCGCTGCATCAGGCTCCACGTTGAGGTCCTCTCTGCTCATGAGCAGGTTACAATCTCCATGTAGTGCCTGCATGCTGCAAGGTAGGTAGGACATTAATGTATTTTTCTAGCACTGTTTAATGATAAATTATACAGTCCTTTGCCCGTTGTAGTATATAGATTCAGTTTGGAGGTTCATAGAATAGTCTGCTTTGGACTCTTGCTTGTACAACAGTGTCCTTTTAAGAAAGAAGCTACTGAAGATATGAAGGTGAAAGCCCTACGGGGCAGAGATTTCTTATATCCTAATGTATTCATATATGCTATACCGTAATCATAATGCAGATTACAGAACTGCACTCATTATTATACCTGGGAACTTCCCAGGGCAGGCTACCCACAGCTCTTTCTCCATGCATCGGGCAGGGTTATCCCCAAACGGTCTTGAGTAAGAGAGAAGGTGAGTGGGAAATGAACCCCCTCCCCCCACGGCCTGGAGAAAGAGAGAAGTGACCCAGAGACCTGAGGAAGCAGTGTTCCACCCAGAGACTCCAGGTCAAACGCAGAGAGCTCCCGGGTATCATTATTGTACCTTCCATTTTTTATGCTGTAAACTGTAAAGTACATCTGTTAAAGATAAAAGAATAAAAACGTACATACATAGGAGCCAAAACAGAGGAACATTTTTGTAGGGTTTAAAATTGTTGATTGTGCAGGCAAAAATTGTATAAACCACAGTTTTAAAACATACTTTGTATAAATGGCTAATTACATTCATTATAGGTAAATTTGCTATGTCCATAACAGGTTCTATGTGAATGATGCCATTCCGTATATTGTCTGTGTGGCGAGATGTCTTTAAGATGTATGATTTAAGGCATTCAGGGTCTAATAACCCTTTTTCCTACAATTCCTGTCCCACTCTTTGGGGTTAATCACTATTGTACACATTGACATCTCGAGGGAACACCGCACCATGCCTTTTCATATCTATTGCAATAACTTCTTCTAGAGTGTGCCCTAACTTAATAATTCTAAATATTAAAAAGAAATTGAATAAGCATATATGTCATTATTATTTATTTATTTATTTAAACTATTAATCTTTGAATCAATAAAGAACATCTAATAACATTTTATTATAGTAAGTAGTATTATTTTTCTACTTTAATGATGATATCAATATGTTTGTCTGTCAGTCTATCGTTACCACTATAACCATGAGAGGGAAAACATGAAAACAAGGCCTGTTCTGGGTTTTAACAACTAAAAATTTTTTCTGCATTTACTTAGTTGTCACCCTCCAAAGTACCCAATAAAATTGCGCATCATTTTGCCACCGAACATATTGTTGGCAGCGTCCAGGCACTCGGCAAGCTCCTGGCCGAGTGCGTTTTGTCCTCGGAGGCTCTGCAGAAATCTAATCATATCGCTGACCAAACGCTTTGGCCCTGTATGTTTCAGAGAATATTCTCTAATATTTGAAGGAAATATCTTTCACTGATCAAGAAAAATGGCAAATAAGTTACTTGTAACTTAACTGCTGCAACCTTTAATGATGTTCACTAATTAAAGAAGCGAGGACTGGTTGAGTGTGGGCTAATACTCTGCAGGTCATACTAGTGGAGGACTGGCGATGGTGGTACATCGGCTACCCTGATCCAAAGATTTGTGGCCACAAGATTTTTTGGTTGCATGTTTTTTCTCCTTTTCCATGTAACCACCAACAAGTGAGCATTTACACTGACTTTTTTTTGTGCCCGATTTATGGGCATTATATCTCATTTTGGTGAAGGTATGATAAACAGGGCTGCAAAGTAAACACTGAATAATATGTTGTCTGTAAATATAAAATATTATATAAATATATAATATTTTCCAGTAGCCCCAGTACTCTGTGTGTCGGATCTCATTGGAGGTTTGGTTGCAGAAATGATCTTGTAGCTCCTATTTTCTCAACAAAGGAAGCAGCCAATAATTATCATTGGCGAACTTCCCGGGGTCATTAAATAGGCAGCGTCTGTTCCAAGAACAAACCTGTGTAACTAGTGGGTTAGAGGCTGAAATATTACATAATTAAGTTTAACAGTTTGGAACAGCCTCGCAGCAGATCTTTACATCAAACTCTGTTTCTATGTAATGTAAAAATGACATGGTATTTTCAGAGATATGCATCTTCTTAAAAAATGCCCTTTACTTCCATTTAGTGGAATAATACATTTAATGGGTAGTGGTTCTTTAAATAAAAATGAAAACGACTCCATTGTTATTTCTGAGACTAATTATTTTGTTTACACAAAAACCTGTTTCGAAGTAAGGCTGCGAGACGGGTGTGTCTGATGTTTTAAATCTAATCACGGCGTTCATCATACTATTAACTTTTATGGTCCAATGTGTATATGTATGTGTGTGTATATATAATATATGTATGTGTGTGTATATATTTCCCCAGAGGGTTAACCAATGCTTGGATAAATACTGGTGCATAAATGTCCAACTACAATGTACAGACATACCCCAAGCTGTCAAATTTTGGATGAAATACCTGTATATAAAGATGATGAAGACTCTTAATTTTACATAGTCATGTATTTTACACCCATACCTTTTCTTCAAAGAGTTGGCAAATTTAATGAGCTCCATAAAAGAAGAACATGATACATTAGTGTCTTGTGTGCTCTTACTCATGTAAACATTATAGACCGTGTTAAAGGGTTTTTGACAGCAATTGATATAAAGATACACATGCCTTTCCTCGCATTAATCCTTTGAGTCAGAACGCATGAGTCTTCTTTTTGTAAACAGTTAATGGGCTACAGTTTTCCAAATGCATGCTTAATAGGGCCACTTAATTGAACCCTAATTACCCAAATCCTTTCGTTAATATACCTAACATGTATATGTTTAAGGGTTCCATCTAAAACTTCTTGCTGAAGAAAGTACAAAAAGCAATAAACAATGGACCACCGCGTTAACCCTTGCTCATGGTAAACTGGCATGAATATGAAAACGGAAAAGTAGAAAAAGCTCTGGTGGTGGTCTGTAGGCTGTAATGCCTGTAACAAACCTTGACCAGTTGTTTTCTGGTCACTCCAGGAAGAGATTTATTTAATATTTATGATTTTGTTTTCCTTATTTTCGTTTTTTTGCGAATAAAATGGGGTCCATTGTTTGGTCGGTTTTCTCTTGGACTTTTTTTTTGTTTTGGTCATGTTTAAGTGATACCATCTTGGAACATGGCCATGAATTCATCCAGGAGCTTGCTAGGTCTAGACTGCGTAAGGTGGAAGAAGAATGAAAACAAAAAAAGGCTTCATGGCTTCAAATCCCTTAACAAAGAAGGTTTTATGCCTTAGAACACCCAAGGATACTGGCCTGAAGACGACCCTGCACTGCAATAAAGTAAGGAACCAGTGGTGGCCTCACAAGCTTCAGAAAACTTGAAAATCTCTTAGGTTGGCTGACATAAAGTTCTCCTCATCCTACACCATATGAATCCTGGATGATGTGAACCAGGTCACCCGCATATGGGGCATTGTCATCCCCTATCACATCCCCTGGAGAATAAAGTGCTGAGTTTTGTATCTATTTTGCCATCAACTGCTGAATGTGGCTTTTTTTAAATTTGTGTTACTAAAGGAAGATTGGGTTTCAAGTGTTGATGATTCAGTTAAAATAATAGTTGGACCTACTGTAAGACATAACCCGAAATTCCTGCCAAGCAAGAAGCAATAATCCATCTGCAATCATAACATGAGGTACAAAGCCAAAATTTAGAATTTACATAATGACGCGAGGTAGATTGTAAATTAAACAAGGGGCAAAATCTCCTCCTTCTGTCACTCCTACGGCTCTATTTGGGTGTACAAAGCAAAATCGTTACACACAAATAAATACATCACTAACAATTAAGCAGCGGGAAGTGCATGGTTTCATTTTTACGACAATCTACTGGCTGAGGACACAACAGGGGACATGGCAGGTATGTAAGAACCCAGAATCTTTTGTGCACTTATATTTATCCATTAAAGAAAACCACATTTTATTCAACTGATTTATCACAAAATAGTTATTCTGATTATAAGTTTCACTACCAGATCAGCCTTAGCATAAATTCAACAGCTCTAATTCTGTTTTGATTAAAGGTTGTTGTGCAGACGCTGGTTTTCCCAGAAAGGAGTAGGTGTTTTATTGATCTAAACGAAACAATTTTTCAACTTACCAAAAACTCTGGATTGTTATTTTTCTGGTCTTCAGGTTTTTATCCAATATGTGTTTCAGTTACACGGAATCATTCTGTATTTCTGTGCTTGTTGGCATAAGGGATTAGTCTAACATGATGTGGTAACATAGCCTGACGTGTGTTATTTGCTCTTATGATTATTTGACCCTAGCTAGCCCGACTGAACAAATATTCTGGTAACGCTTGTGTTGCATAGTCCCATCCAAACAATAGTGATGTGTGCCTCTCAGGGCTGGGTAATATATTCTATGAAATACAACAGTATAATATTATGCAATATATATATATACCTGTATAAAAGCAGTGGGCATAAGTAAAATTATTGCATGTGTTATATATATTGTATCTGAATATAATGTTCAATTGTATATTGATTCTCAAAGATTAACATCCCGCAGCCAAAGTCTAGAGGTGCCAGATACAGTTACCACCGGTCCCTGGTAAATTCATAAATGTTTTCTTGCATAAGAGGTCATTTCAGACAGCACAGAGGTTCTTATGCAAGAAGAAATTACTGTGTACAGTAAGAATAATGTTTGATTCGTGTTTGACAGGTATTTCATCTAAGGAAGGTAATCCATAGAGAGTCTGCATGCGAGACCACAGCTTTATGATGCAGAAATAAGTAATGGTGTGAACATTAACATTTGAGTTTTAGTTGCCATGATCACTAGTCAAACTTTAGGGGTATTGATTTCAATTACATTTACTGTTCATTTGCTAAGTAAAGCAGCAGTCTGCGAGTGGGTTTGATAATAGATGTTTCAGGAAGACTCAAACCTAAAGTTTAATGCAATGTTCAATCAGTGAGATTTCTTGAAAGTCACTTCATGTATAAAAGGTTGTCACTTAAATACGACTATGGCAAAACTACGAAGATTGGCCATTGTCCAGCACCCTGCTACTCAAGGGTTAAAGAGGTGTACCTCTTTAACCTTTGGTATTGTTAAGCGGTAAACACACAGAAAATAATAAATTAGTATCAATTGCTTCGCTGCTTTGAAATCTAAGCTTCTATAAACAATGAGAGTAAAAACAGGCAAGTACCATCTTGTTAATATAAGGCTAATCTTAATATTGGCACAACTTGTGCAATACAAAGTACAGTAATACTAAACACAGCGTGTTGTACAACAAGCATAAAACTAGGTGAACTAGAATAAGGTGTACTCAATCTATTCCTGAAGCCATCTATAACGTGTCCTGTTTATCATTCATCCTTCTGATTTTTTTTGACACTGGATGAGGCTGTTTAAATCTTACATATAAAGGTGATGTGTGGTAAGGCCAAGCATGCAATGCAGCTGGATATGAGTAAGGCAGCAGTACGTGCTCAGACATGCCACCAAGTGGATGAATGAAGTACTGCTTCAGAATTGGAATCTAGTAAATTGAGTTTTATGATAACCTGTTCAGATTTTTCCCAGACATTTGTAAAAAAAAATCCTAATCATGTAAGATGTTAATGCACTTTGTTTTAGCTTCTCTTTGTAAATACATGTACAGGAGAAGTCCATATGGCTGTACTATTACATTGTGTTATTTAAGTAATTTGTAGTATTTTTGTCATTATTCATTTAAAACCCCACATTTCAAAGACACATTAAATGATGATCAAGCTTTCAGTTTTACATCAGATAAAGAATAAGACTGGGGTAGATTAAAATATCCAGTTATAAATAAATTGTTAGAAAAAAGACAAAATACAACATTATTTGTGGCATTTCCATTGTTTAGCTAAATATTACCTGTTCACAGGTCATTGAACTGAATTAGCCTATGCAATGCTGCTTACAGGTTTAACATATATATACATACATACAGATAGCAATCTAAAATATATACCGATCGGCCTAAATTTATGGCCACTGACAGGTGAAGTGAATAACACTGATAATCTTGTTATCATGGCATCTGTCAGTGGGTGGGATATATTAGGCAGAAAGTGAACATTTCGTCCTCAAAGTTGATGTGGTAGAAGCAGGAAAAATGTTTTGGCGGGAAATGGGGGACCTACCCAATATTAGGCAGGTGCTTACGGCTATATATACGCACAATGGTGTTGACGGGGGAGAGCCAGAGGGCCCCCCTAAATTATTCTGTGCCCGCCCCAATTGAGACAGTGCCCCTCGCTATCCTCCGCGAGGCCTCTGTCTTGGTGGCGGTGCCAGCATTTCATGCTGAGCGCCGGAATATGATATCATATACTGGCGCTCAGCAGTGAAACAGCGTGCACCGCGGCAGACCAGCAAGACAGAGGCCTTGCACTTCCACCGCAGGACTGCAAGGTAAGTGAACTGGAAAGGGGGGAGAGGGCAGATAGTGATAGGGGGGAGAGGGGGACACAGTAGATAGTGAGAAAGGGGGATAGTAAGAATATTGAAATAAAGAGTCAGAATGTGTGAGTGAATGAATAAATGTGTGGATGAATTGTGTGAATGAGTTAGAATGACTTAATATGTGGATGAATTGTGTGAATGAGAGAGAATTAATGAATTTATGAGAATGCATTAATGATTATGTGTAAATGATTTGTGTGAAAGAGAGAATAAATGATTGGTTGAATGAATTTTGTGAATGAAAGTGTGAATTAGCGAGTGACTGCAAAAGTGTTTGTGTGTATCATAGATGCATAATTGATTTGTGGAAAGGCAAAGTTGGCATAAGCAGGATGTTTAAGCCTTGGGGACCAAGATGGCACAGGCAAGGATTTTATGGGACAAAGATGGCACAGGGAGTATGTTTATGGGACAAAGAATGAGGGGATGAGGGGACAAAGGCACTGTGGGGATGATAATGGGGGAAAGGACCTCTCAATGTCATGGTAAGGTCAGAAAGAGGGAAGACTGTACTGACTCGTAGTCTTCCCCTAATCTGCAGTCAAAAATATTTTGGGGGGGTTTGGGAGTGCTTTCCTGGGGTCCAATTTTTTTCAATGACATCTAATGTCATTAATGACATCTGCTGCTTGTGACTCCTGTAATTCTCATTAGGCATGTCCAAAGTGTTTTTATCATGTCACTATACTTGGGAATTCTCAGTAATCAGAGATGAATACTGGACCTCCCAGCTCACTCTCCACCCAGGTTCCATTAGAAACCAATAATCTTGAATCAGTGCTATGCTACATTTGATATGTTCTTAACATTTCTCTTTTTTAACATTAATATGTTTCATATTGTAGTCTTAAAATTAAAGAAATTCACAATGGAAGAGTCCGCAAACATGGAGGAACACCGGACTCACTACTACAACACCAGCAGCCTGGTACTGAGAAGAGGACAGTCATTTAGAGTAACACTGCACTTTAACAGACCTATGCAGAAAAGAGAGAAGGTGTTTTTCACTGCAGCTACAGGTAACAATTCATAAGTGTAATACATTTAAATTAGCTTCCTCAGCACTTTCAGTTATGTATTGTTCCTATGGTTATTTATTTATCTCTTTTATTATCTGCTTGTAGGACCAGAACCCCAGGAATCTGATCAGACCATGGCTTACTTTCAACTCTTAGACTCTAAGACTGAGGGTTCCTGGTCAGCATTTCTAGATTCTAAGTCATCTGAAGACGTGAACGTCACCATCAACAGTCCTGCTGATGCTGTCATTGGTCGTTACAAACTCAGCATTTGCATCTATTCCAAAAGAAAGAGGGGATATTTTAAATTGCATGATATAATACTCCTATTTAATCCATGGGCTCCAGGTAATCCTACAGATAATGTCATGTAGAAATGTGTGAAGAATTTTAATGCCAAACAAAACAAAACAAGGATTTCTAAGTCTGAGTTTAAGTGAGGAACATTAGGCGGTCCTCTTAATAGTCAATGTTTTAAGATGTACCAAAAGAGACCAGAGGATTTGAAAAAGTATAAATTTCTACGAATTTGTTCAATATATCACAAAGTTCTGCCAGTATTTAGATCGCTTGTGTCACACCAAGTTTCTCTCGTGTTTATCACTTCCCTTACCTTTCAACATGCAAAGTTTATAAAAAAAAAAAAAAATACTGGTTTTATGGAAAAAGTGGGGGTTTCCACCACCATCCATTTGAACACGTTTCCCCACTTTAACCCCTTAATGACAAAGCCCGTACATGTACGGGCTCAAAATGCATTGTTTTCAATGGGTTTAAGGACCGCCCATTGTCCTTAAGGGGGTTAAGGGAGACATGAATATCTCACCTATCTTGCCTTCTGGCTGGGGAAGGGAGGCTCTATAAAACCCTTAAGATAATGGAGGCACATACATACGGCCATGCAGGAAAGCACAACACTTACCAGTGTGGCTCACTTATGTTTGTCACACGTTCTTCACTTTATTTTATGCAGAGTATGCAGCTCTGGCTTTCATAAAATGTATATAATGACTGAAATATTTTGACCCTGAAAATATTATCTGTTATATAAAGCATTTAAAACGCCTGTCTTAATTTAACTTGATAATGTTAATTAAGGTAAATATTTTAGAATGCAACTGGGGACCCATTGTGCTGAATGTGATGCGCAAAGATATTTCCTTATGTTTCGATCAGAGACATTGGTGTGTTTTGTTTTTTTACAATGTCATACTCTTTGGACAGCACCATGTTATGGCATTTATAGCAATGCCTTTGTAGCTTTTTGACATAGACATGAAAAGTGTAAGTCTGCAGCATTTTCAGACATAAATCTTCCTGCCAAAGGTTTCCACCATAAACATATATTTAAAAGGTGTTCTCAGTGAGCATCGGTGGTATAAAGCTACTTATGCTGTAAATATATATGTTTTATTTAAAAAGAAAAATATACTCTCTATTTCCAGACGATGCAGTATTTATGGAGGATGAAAGCGAAAGACAAGAATATGTTTTGAATGACAGTGGCATCATGTACTTTGGACATGAAGAGTTTATTGAAAATGAAGGATGGAACTTTGGACAAGTAAGAAAAATGAAGTAGTAACAATGTAATATGGTTGTGTTTCTAAACACTGAGGTTTTCAGTTTCTCTTCAGTAGATGATTGGTAAAAGGGGTTTCACTAAAGCTGGGGTTTGCACAATTCAATTTCTTGAATTCACAATGCATTATAAAGGACAGGCAAGTCTAAAAGGTGAAAGAATACTAGGCTAATGATCCTTGGATGAAGGACAACTACGTCCCTTCAGAGAGACCCAAAAGCATTGAGGTAGAATCTGTTCAAACTGTATTGTATTTATAAGTGCTCCCCACAGCATACTTTCCAAATAAATAGTTCAATTAGTGAGGTGACTTTCAAGAAGTCTCACTGACTTAAAAATATCCTTTATACAGGGCAATGAGCTTCTTGGTGCAAAGTAGGAGTGATGGATGGTGTTAGAGTGAGTACATATCTTAGATCATGGTGTTAATGTGAGTGCCTGCTAACATATGGTGCTAGAATGCATGCGCACATTAGTATACGATGTTAGAGTGTGTGTTAACATAGTGTGTTAGAAAGTGGATGAGGGTTTTTGTTTATGGTATCAATGTATCTGTGTTTGAGCTATATTTTGTGTGTGTGTTAGCATATAGTGTTAGCGTGTGTGTTGGCACATGCTAGAGTTTGTGTTTATTGTAGGGTGATTAGAGTGAGTGGGTATTAGAGTGAGTTTGCCTGCTGTGTGTTACTCTGTGTTAAATGTATTAATTATGGGGAGGGGGTAATAGGCAAATATGTATTATATTATTATTATTATTATTTATTGTTTTATATGGCGCCATCATATTCCACAGCATTGTACAATGGATATTGTAGCCATGTAAAATCAGTGCCCATTAGCTGTTGATGGTGCTTGAGTATCAACATGAGAAGCTGTGCTCTTCTTCAAAGATGATTAAATCAATCAATGTACGGTGTAGGTATTTGAAAGAAACTTGTAAGGCATGTGACAGTAAACTTTGCTTGTTACAAGCAAGTCCTTGCCTGAAACTCACAAAATATTCACCCCCTGAGTAACAATAAAAAATAAATGAATAAAAACTAAATGAGGGTACCCCTAATAACCGAGAAGGCCAACAGCTGCCTTTTTATTTTGCACTCTATAACCTCCATCTCCTTCGTCCTCTGCATACGAGTATGATTCTGTGCACCAACTAATGCACTCTTAATATTTTCTTTCCAGTTTGAGGAAGGCATTCTGGACATCTGTCTATTAGTACTAGATAAAAGCTTACAACACCAAAGTGATCCAGCCTTGGACTGCTCCCAGAGAAATGACCCTGGTTACGTGGGTAGGGTTGTAAGTTCTATGGTAAGTATGGTATATCATTGCTTAATACATTTTCCAATGCTCCTATAGTTCTGGAGTCATACTGTATGTCACATTAGAATCATATCTAAAAATGTCCCAGGATAGGCTACCTGGAGTCCTTCCTCTTCTGGGGAAGTAGCTTTGTGAAGGTTTGGGGCGAGTGGATAGGGGGGAGTGAGTAGGCATGGCCAAATGCCACATTCCCTTGTCAGGAGAAAATTACAAAAAAAGGAATTTGTGTTAATTGCGGGACTTGCATAATTGTACCCCAAACTTTATATGACACTAGTTTATTCTGCTTTGAGTTTTAAATGCTTAAAGTATGACAATTGTTGAGATCCTGTCTCTCTGACCAGCTCCTAATAATATGACTAAAGAAAACATATCTATGTAAATGTAGTAATAGGAAGAAAAAAAACAGTTGCTTTTTTGTGGACTGATGTGTTATTAACAGAAGTTTGATTTGGTATCTATTAAAGTATATCTTCTAAAATGACTATTACTACAACTATTATGAATACAATGTAAAACATGAACACCGTAGTTTTTTTCTCTTCCCAATTAGCTGCTCGTTGACAGCTTTTTTATATATATTACTAAACTGTTGTACAGAAAATGGTAGGCAGGAGTTAAGATAAGGGGCCAGAGTAGTCTCTCACAGAAAGTATGCCAAATATGTTTTTCTAACCCAAAAATCATATGATGACTTAAAATGTTAATAAAATGAATAACCATGTCAGGATTTATGGAAAAATTATTTGCTGCAATTTGGCTTTCTGCAGATAAACAGCAATGATGACGATGGTGTGTTGGAAGGAAGATGGTCTGGAAAATTCTGGTTTGGAACCGACCCCCAAATGTGGATTGGAAGTGTGGAAATACTTACAAGGTGGCAAAAAAAAGGTTTTAAGCCGGTTAAATATGGACAATGCTGGGTGTTTGCCGGTGTCATGTGCACAGGTGATTCTTTTGTAATCAATAAATATGTTTTAGCAGCAGAAGAAGAATTTCAGATCTTTAAACTAAAAATGTTTCTGCTATAACTTCCCTCTGCATTGTAGAATTCCTGACAAATAGTTCTAATTCCTGACAGTATAGGTGAACAGTTCTGATTCCTTTCACAAAATTAAGGGTATTTTCTTTTACCAGTCTGAAATTTTTACTGATTTTGCAGATTCCAAAGGAAGGTCTCCGATATACCTGGAGACATCCTTGGTATGCTGACCCAGGGCTTTCCCCCTTCTAATTGCACATGGGAATCAAGATGGGGTAGAGCTTGACCAATGAATCTGATGAGCCGCTCAGTGGCAGACCTTTCCTACAACTTATAAGAAAGAAGGCAAAGATCAAACATAACTGGATGGGGAGAGGGTAAAGCCAAACACTGCTCCACCACCTGAACATGAATTTTCCTGTTATGTTCACTTATCTGTACTCGCTGGTGTATTTACCTTTGGTGCTACCCTATTCCTAATTCAGGGCAGCGCTGCCGTTCCATCCGCACCACTGTTCCTGCTAATAGGCGTCGGGACATGACATCATATCCCAGCACGCCACTTTAAACGGCACAACAAGAAACTTGGCACAACCCTCGATAGTACTATAGACCTGAGGCTGATGCCTCCCTGGAGACAATGCCCCAGACCTAGTAAGCCTAGGCCAAGAAAACCTTACTGACTGTACTCCTCATCCTACCCATATTCTGAAGTCATTTGACTTTAAAAGGGAAATAGACTTCTCACCTCCCTTTTTTATACAGCTTACTGTTAAGTGTATTAAGCTTTTTTAGTAGAATGTTTGTTTTTAGACATAGGGCTACTAAGATCAGAAGTTTCAGTAACGAAATCCCTGTAAAAATTCTCCTCATGCCATATTTTGCAATTTTCTCTGTAACATAACAATGACAGAGAAATATTTCCAAATATGTTGTAACAACACAGTGCACTAATATTAGTGGAAAATTAAATTTAGGTTTCTTTTCAAATTTTAGAAAATCTTATTAAACGGGGAGATAATGGAGAAAGTAGTCACAGAAATCCGGTTATTTATAAAATTCAAGCTTAGTTTCATCTGATCTGATTGAGTAAAATTTCATAAAGATAAGATCAAATGGAAGGCATATGGCTGTATTTTTTTGAAATTTATTTTTAAATGAAAAGATATTATAAAAGTAATTTTAATGTCAGGTTTAACTGTGCTTTTTAACCTAGTATACTGCTTGTGTGAAATGTTACTGCTATATAAAATAATAATTTCTGGAACTTTTATTGGACCTCCTTTGTTTCTTTTGTAGTGCTCCGGGGTTTGGGAATTCCAACCAGAGTGGTCACAAACTTTGCCTCAGCTCATGATAAGGAGGGAAATTTGAGTGTTGACAATATTTATACCGTAAGCGGGAAAAAAATGAGCAAAGACTCCATGTGGTATGGAAAACACTTTTATGTGGAAAAAAACACTTGAAACATGGTTGAAATTTTTAGAAAGAAAGCATATTGTTTTCCTTCAGCATAAAAATACAGTTAATATAGGTTAGCATTAACAAAAATATTTTTTATGATATTTTGGGGTACCTTTCCTGGAGCTGATTCTTTCTGGCAATGTTAATAAAGCATTAGTTCCTCCACAGGCTTTCATTAGTGCCTGGCTGGATGAGCCATTCAATTGTTTTCCACAAGCAGTAAGATCAGGAGTCAGTATGTAGCTTCCAGAAAAAAAATATATCGTCTGCAAAAACTGCTGGAACTGCTTTAGAAAACAGCTAAAAAATTTTGAAAAACTTAATTCTGATCTAATACTGGGAATAAAAAAATGTGGGCGTTCCCCTTTAACATTTAAGATGTATAATTCAACATTTACCTATTCATCTATGATTTTTCTACTGTAACAACATCATTATTGTAATATTAATGATTTTACCACAATGTTTTCAAGAAAGACCTAGGTTGTTTCTCAGCCTTAGTGTCTATGTAAGGATTCATGCTGTTCTTGGCTCTCTACCAACAGGAATTACCATGTTTGGAACGAGAGCTGGTTCACCAGACCTGACTTAGGCCCGGCCTACGGAGGGTGGCAAGTGCTGGACGCAACACCCCAAGAATTAAGCGAAGGTATAAAACAGGTCTGCCGGCCCTCCTCATACATTTATATACCTTTGGTATATGTCAGCCTGTTCTGCAGATGCACAATGCGTGTAATTCTGTTAGATATGGGCAGTTTGGAAACCAACATGAATATATTTTTATTTGTCTGAAAAATGATATTATACTTTTCCCAGATAAGTTGACAAATATATTACAATGTTTAGACCTAGCGATATGCAGGGGTACTGTATTTTTTGTTACCGATGCAGAAGACAGGAAATAATATCCAGGGAAGTTATTGCATTGTGTAAAAAAGGTACCAAAGCATCTTGGGATTGGTTGTAATTGTGCTATATATATATATATATATATATATATATATATATATATATATATATATATATTACACACTATAAACTTTCTCTATTGGCAGCCCTGGAGGCCATTGTCAGTCATGTAATATTTTGGGTGACTTTCCCTGCTTTTTTTGTGGAAAAGTATTGGGACACCAGACCATTACACCAACAGTGACTTTTATGACATTGCATTCTAAATACATAGACATTAATATGTAGTTGCCCGCCATTTGCAGCTATAACGGCTTCCACTCTTCTGGGAAGGCTTTCTACAAGATTTTGGAGAGTGTCTGTGGGAATTTCAGCCCATTCATCCAGTAGAGCATTTGTAAGGTCAGCCACTGATGTTGGACGAGAAGACCGGGCTTGCAATCTCCATTCCAATATTTCCCAAAGGTGTTCGATGGGGTTGAAGTCAGGGCTCTGTGTGGCCGGTCAAGTTCTTCACTAAAAACGCATCCAACCATGTGTTTATGGACCTTGGTTTGTGCGCTGGGGCACAGTCATCCTGGAATAGAAAAAAGGCCTTCTCTAAACTGTTCCCACAAAGTTGGAAGCATAGAATTGTACTAAATGTCTTGACATGCTGAAGGGGATATGTTAATGTTTGTTTTTTTTCACTCCTAGAAATCTATTGTTGTGGTCCTGCCTCGGTCCACGCAATCAAAGGAGGAGAACTGCATCTTGGCTACGATACCCAGTTTGTATTTTCTGAAGTGAATGCAGACCAATACACCTGGATTTACTACGATAAAGGCTTGAAAGAGAAGGTGTACTCCAATAGCGCACATGTAGGGAAAAGCATCAGCACGAAAGCCGTGGGTAGCGATGAACGTGTGGACATTACAGAAAACTATAAATACCCAGAAGGTAAAAGTCGGGTATTCATTTTGTTACCCTATAAATACATTGCACATACCCCAACTATTATTCACCTCTCTATAGCATCAACAAACGGTTTATCCATTTAATAATAGTATCATTTGTCTTTTTACATCTGGATGGGTTTTTCCCCTGGGCTACACCGATAAAAACAGTGAAGCTTTCACATATGGTCATAATGGACATCAGTGGAAGCCCTGCATGGTTGTTAGGTGGAACATCCTGTGTACCTATTGCATCCATTTTGGTTTGGAGGGTGTTGGTAAGGATTGGTGCTAGTGGAAGTGAAATCTCTGATCAAAGACATAAATCTTTTTGTTACACTATCAATGATCATACCCCTAGAACCTCCTATCACTGGTCATGGCAGATCAGAAGGAGAAATAACATAAGAAGTGGTAGGAGTTTTCCAGGCTGTTTGAAAATATGGCCTTATACTTAGTAGATATTCAGCCTTCCTGTCTCCTTATATATCAAGCTTCTCCACAGTTAACCTCCCATTCCTAATCAGGTATCAATATTTTAAATTTTATATTCATCCAGGGAAGCGCCAACAACCAGCAAAAATGTCCAATTGTATAATGGCCACATTTGTCAGGCAATGGGCTGGATTTAGTGGTACAGATAAACCTAAATCACAACTGAAGAGTAATCCTCTCAATGGAAAAAAAATCTTTGCTTTTGAAGTCATTTTTTTAAATCGCAGTTTATGGGAGGATTGATATTCAATTACTTGTGATAGATTTATCTCGACCATTGCACAAATCTAGTCCTGTCTAACTGTAAAAGGCATATAGTCAGGATGCAAATACTGTGTTCTTAAATTTTAAAATTAGAGCGACTCAGGAGGCAATAACCATGTCTCTCACCAGTTGTCCTCAGATCATCTCATCCATTCTCAGGTTATGTCTATGATCTCCACAGGCGGCTCATAGCCCCAAATGCAGACTCTGAGGCTGAAGTATGCTTTAGCTCCAGAGTCTCCATTCAGGGCTATGAAGTTGTGACTAACCCTGTTGACAATATATATATATATAATCATCTGTTTAGCCATTAAAATACAAATTCTAAGTATTCTCACTTGTGGTTTTAGGATCTGATGAAGAAAGATCAGTTTACACAAAAGCATGCATGAAGCTGCTTGAACTTGGAATTTTAACAGAAGACAACTTAAAAGAAAGAGGCATCTTGGGAAAATCCAGCAGGGGTAGAGCTGAGGATGAAGATCTCACTGGGGAGATCACTGGGAAATTCAAGTTAGTCTCATCCCCAGAATTTGGACAGGATGTTAACCTCATTCTGGTATTAAAGAATTCTAGTACAAAGAGTGAATCTGTGCGTGTAAAGTTAAGTTCATCTTCCATAGAGTATACTGGAAAACCAAGAGCAGAAATCTTCAAGAATACAACATCTGTTACTATTGCACCCACGGAAGGTAATGTACACTTTAATGCATTTCTGTGTTCAGATTCTATAGTTCCAGTACATGCTGGCAAAACCCTCCAATGTGGCTAATTAAAACAATTTTGCCTAAATCCCTCCACAGCGATATGAAAAAACTCATTGCCAGTTATCAAAAATGTGTGATTGCAGTTGTTGTCAAGTGTGGCACAAAATTCAACATTTGTAAGTCAACTGTAGTCCCAATAATCTTAAGAAAATGGTGGTCCAGCTTCTGTTATACTCATGTTGTCCTAAAATTAGTTCTGAAACATTTAAATGTGACAAATACACAAAACTAGAACTGTCTAAATTTAGATGATCTAGTTGCTGATGAGGTGAGAGGATGAACAGACAAAACATCTGTATCTGTTGAGAGATACACCATGTTTTCAGGAAGTTCTGCCAGCGTCTGAAGATGTATCATAATATGCACAATTATATTAATGTCCGCCTAGTGATGCGACCATTCGTATTTATCCCTCAGATTGGAAAATATTCCAAGTAAAGATGCTTATTTTACTTGGTGAGAAGCACATACTGCAATAACATATACAATTTATAAATTACCAAATACTAATGATAACAACTATGTGCATGTGTCTGTATTAGCTATAGTCATGTCGTGATGGTCGATTTTCATTGTTTTTATAAATGATTTCACTTTCCTTGAAAAGTATCCAATAAGGCACATGTACAAATTTTGCAGTATACATTAAATGCTATGTTGGTGCTCATTTTCATAGAGCTGGTTTCTTATCCAAACATGTATTTCAGTCTCATTTTAGCATTTGACGCACAAATGTAGTTATTTTAACTATATCAGTTGATGCATAATATTAACTGCAAAATAAAAACACATTACTACTGTCTGTATCACAATGGCTGTGATGAGCTTCTGCTGTGGCAACAATGTGTGTTAACCTCAATTAGGCATTATTTTTTGATCCTATTAGAGGACATGGACATGGTTATAAGATATGCATGCTAAATGTATTTTAAGCAGTTGGATTTATGCCCTGGAAGGTGAATTGCTTACTTGTTGTTGATTTTAATGTAGAATGTTAATTTTATGAAAAAAGTAGTCTACAGTTTAATCAAGTCTAACATCTACTATAAGAACTACTATCTGCATTTAAGAAAAGCATCTCCAAGCAAATAACAAAATGACTACATTTTTCACAATTATATTACAGAAACACAGATTCCGGTAAACATACCTGCCGGTGATTATGAGGAGGAATTGACACAAGATAATCTTATTGAAGTTGCTGCTTTGTGTGTATTAAAATCGAAAAAGAAGCTGCTGGTACGCAGGGTGGTATCTATAGAAAAGCCTCCCGTAGAAATTAAGGTACAATACACAACTTATTCATTTTCTCACACTCATATATATTGCTATTATATATAGTTGAGCTTTGGCCGCATCGCAAGAGTTGGCCGAAATGTAAGCCTTTGGTTATCTTACATGCTAATGTAGACAAATATACATAAACGTATATCTGAACACTCTTGGGTCTTATAAACTTTGCGGATATCTATGGTAGTGGTAAGTTTAGAGTATAATTTCAAGTTTACAGTTTGCCAAAGTTGCGTTACTAAGCATGAAGCAGTACAGCCTTTCCCTAACTCATTGTAATAGTAGATTGAATCATTGTAGAACAAAGAGAAGGAACGTCTTACCGGCTAGACCACTGACCTCCCCCATTAGACTCATTTATATGCACCAACATTTTAAGACCGTTCTTTCCATTGCTAACTACAGTGAAGGAAACATGGTTTCTCGCTCTCCTCCCTGCGATCCCCCCTGCACTGATCACACTGTGATCTCTATGCAGGTCCCCACATACTTGCATAGAGATTACAGTGTCTGTGCCTCAACGGAGCAACCGGATATCCCTGTAGGGGATATCCTGTCCTCCGATGACCTTCCGGGTGATGCGGAAGGGAATCCCCAATTGCGCGATCGGCGTTTAAAAATTTAACAGTTTTCCGGCTTTCGTGGGGGGAGATGTTACATCAGATCGGACAGCAGAAAGCTGGCTTCTGCTGTCAGGGGGAGAGTCCAGGCTGTCAAACAGCCTGATCTCCCGTGTAGCGGCAGGGATGTGTCCATAGGGGATTTTTGGGATGCGTTTTTGGACGTACCGGTACGTCCATAGGGACTGAAGGGGTTAATAATGGCATTTCTTTCCTTATTTGACATTGTGATCTTATATAATGATTGTAATTAGTGTTGTTTATTCATACCCATAAATAACTCCAAAATAAATGTGTACTTATTTGACTGTAAACTTATCTCCACTGGTACCTTGTTAAGTGTCATGAAGAAGAGTGTATGTTTTATGATAAATACTAGAAAATGAATGGCAGATATAGGTATCATTCTACTTTTTAGTTGTATTGTGGGAGGGATTACACCAAGCATAATGGTACCCATAAAGTTTAAAGTAATTCACACTTCTTTCATTAGGCAAGAATGCACACTATACTTTGGTATATAGAGTAGAAGGAATAGTCTCAATTATTTGAAAAAAAATGTATTTGTATTTGTAAACTAAATAGTAAAATAGTTGTTAGTTATCATCAGGACTGCTGGAAGGTGAAGTACAAAGAGGGGGTAGATAGGGTAGATAGTAGGGAGGGAGGGAGAGGGTAGATCATAGGGAGGTAGGGAGAGAAAGGATAGATAATGAGCAGTGGCGTCAGCGGGGGGGGGAGCGGCAGTTCAAACTTCGCCCCAGGCGGCACTATGTCTTGGGCCAGCCCTGTTAAGCTGTCTGGTATTTGGTGTTGTAATTGTAAACATGATATTGTATATTATTTGAATGCTTACATGTCACAGGCAGCTATTTACATTCCTGCAAACCATAAGGCCAGTTATTAACCCCTTAAGGACAATGGGCGGTCCCTAAACCCATTGAAAACAATGCATTTTGAGCCCGTACATGTACGGGCTTTGTCATTAAGGGGTTAAAATGAATCTTTGGTAGGTAAGTAATTTTACCAGGAAGGACAAGGAAACTGATCTTGATCATGGTTATGTTGAGTTTGTCTCAATACTGAAATTGTCAGTGACATGATTGATTACACAGTATTAAAGTGTATAATAAATAACGTTTGGCCTCATCCATATTACAACCTTTACCGCTCAAGATGTTAGGGAAGCGGATCATTTATACTACTTCTTTTCACTGCAAGCATGCGTCACTTACTGACATGATTAATAAAACACTATTGCACAAGCAAACTCTCAGAAAAGGTTCAATAAGATTATGGATCAACAGTCATTCAATCACCGCAGCAGACAATGGAATGAATGTCCCTGCTGATCTGTCCATTTTGCATTTAAACTGTACTATACAAAATCTCTGATGTATCTGCCTGGTTAAGTTTATAACGCACTTGCAGGCTACACTTTAAAACCAATATCATCAATTAAAATCAACTTAACTTTGATAGCAAAATGTAATTCGTATTCAGGCAAACGCTCACAAATGAGCATCAGTTATTAAGTCAGATGTGATTAAGGCAGCTCTGGCACAAACCAAACCAGACCCTCTCTACCCGACTACTGGAAGACTTTGCATGCGTTCACACAGACACATGTGGACGATCTACCAAATGCAACAATGTAAAAGGTAGAAATTGCTTGTTCTTATGTGGATTCACAGGTCATTACACTTTCAAGTGATAAATGAAATGTATGCAAATGTATGATAAATGTATGATAAATGTATGATAAATGTCATGTATACTGTATATTGTCACAGTTATAGGTACCATCCATGCCTAGGAACAGACATGAACAGATTAATTACTTCTAGATTGAGGCACGTTGCTCCTAGACTAAGGCAAGTTATTTGAATAATGTGATATGTTCTCTCTTCTGGAGATCCTCGGTTATCCTGTGGTGGATGAGCCTTTGGAATTGATGATCAACTATAAAAATCCTCTCTCTGAGTGGCTAAAAGATGGGGTCCTTGTATTAGAAGGAAGCGGCTTGGTCGAGAAACAGATCAAGAAAAAGTAAGATCATGAGATGTTTTGCAAACTTCTTAAGTTATGTAGGTTTGATCTGGGGAAAGAAGAGAACCAAACTGGCCTCTTGTCAATGAGAATATTAAATTATCTTTTCCTAGCGATAGCAAGAAAACTGGAGCCCCCATATTTAAAGGAGCTCAAACTGTGGCAACAAAACTTTTGGATAGAACCCTCATTTCTCAAAAATTATTATTGAAATATTATAGTATTTGTTTGTTATATCCAAATAATTATGGGGAAATCCTTCTTGTCGTTATAGGGTACCAAAGTTGGAGCCTAAAGGGATTGGTAGCATCAGACTGGAAATTACACCTTATCGAAGTGGCGACAAGCAGTTGGTCGTGGATTTTGCTTCCAAATATTTTCCTGTCATTAAAGGATTCCAAAGCGTATATGTGGAAAATGTTCCAGATGCCATGGAGATGGCTGTTTTAGACTAAAGTGCTGTAGGCAGAAATGTTCAACTTGTTTTAATATACCGTATATGCCTAGTTATATGTATTTCACTAGTATCACTAAAACTGTAAAAAATACAGCGTCGCTTACTGTTTCAGCAATGAGTAAACACAAAATACAATGCTTGTAACATATTTTTGCATGTGTTAAGGTCTGTTACAAAATAATAAAAGCAGGAAGGCAGGAAGTGTCACATGTAAATTATTATGTTACTTCACCCAATCCACTAGACATTTTGCCTTGTAATAAACAGAGCACCTCAGCCTTAATATAGGGAAAAGGATTCCATCAGTGTAAGCAGGACCCTTTGGGTACCAGGAAGGAGGACAGGGAAAATCAGTGTGGGAAGCAAAATCGCAAAATTACATTTAAGCATCCAGCTTTGATCAGTGATGCTCTTGAGCCCTCGTCCTCTGTGGCTCTCTATATCCTTCTCCTTATGGGAGGAAAGGGGAGTTGGTCCAAGGTGGGGATGGGAAAGGTCTTAATAAAGTTAGAGGTTGGCATAAATGTAATGTGGAGAGAGCATACCAAACAATGCCATGGGATTTGGGGTGAGGTAAAGGCACAGGATGAGCTCTTTGCCTTCTATAGGATGTTTAAATAGATGTCTAACTTCTCATCCTACAGAGTCGTGAATAGAAGGTGTGTGGTATAAAGGGGGGAAAAAGAAAGGAATATTGTCGAATCCCCTCCTTTCTTTCTATATTTAAAAAAAAAATCATATGTATTGGGGTTGAACAAATTTTGCAAGTTTCAGACAAAGATATGTGTTTTGTTCTTGGACTTGCATGTCCTCATCTGAAACTCTCAAAATGTAAAGTCACAGGCACTCATGAAATTGTTTTGCAAGTATTAGCATGCAAGGCCATGTGATTGAAGTCCCAATTGAAAAACCCTTAATTCAACTAACCACTTGACTTTTTAGTCAGTAGACCTACATTTTATTCTAGTTCTTCACTTTGCAACTAAATCTACTTAGCAGCCTCCAATGTTAGGATAATTCAGGATAAAATGGTCTCCTCCCTTTGGTTTGAGCTTTCTGAGGGTTAATTGCCTGAAATATATAATGTCTACCCTCTTACTGATTACAGATATTTGAACTTTCTTCCGTTATCCTTCCTTCCATGCAATGGTCTCTTATGTCACAGTGCATGTTACTACACCCTTGACCTCAATGGTGAAAGTGGAGTAGTTCCTCTTCGCATACAAGAGATTTCTAGCACAACCTTAGCACAGAGGATGTTACCTAAGCACAATTACCTAGCAACTGCCATCTAAAAAAGTTTACTTATAGTTATTAAAAAAGCATTGTAACAATTGCAGGGTAGCAAAAGCAATATATCTTATTACATCTAACAGAAAAGTATGCATTATGAAAATGCTAGAAAATGAATGGCAGATATTGGTATAATTCTACTTTTTAGTTGTAGTGGGAGGGATTACACCAAGCATAATGGTACCTATAAGGTTCAAAGTTATTCACACTTCTTTCATTAGGCAAGAATGCACTTCCCTCTCGTGTCCGGGTTCTATAACGACTATACCCTCAATAAAGAAGGCTGATGGCTAAGTTGGCTAAGTTGTCTCTGCATGCAAAATGAAGGATATTGTTTCAAACAGAAACACTATACTTTGGTATATAGAGTGGAAAGATTAGTCTCAATTATTTGACAAAATGTATTTGTATTAAACTAAATGGTTAAGATTTATTAGCTATCATCGGTCATCAAGACTGACATGAATAGCAAAGCAGCAGACCGTGAATTGCCACATCACGACCATACCTGGGAACGACCAGGGATCTCCCTCTGCTGCTCCTTATGAGACGTGGGAGAGGGTGGGTTCAAGGTAGGGGTAGCCTCGATAAACTTGAAAGTAATCAGCGAGTGGCCATAACTGGGGTGAGCAGGACCAAACACCATTCCCTCATCTGAACATCAATTGATTCTCGTGAACCGTGGTGATCACCTCAACTTCCTGGTTGAGTTCCGAGGTATGGTGCGGACAGAACACTCAACCAGTGAGCTGACACTTAGAACAATGACTAGATTAGCTGTGCTCACCCATAGTTCGTCATACTATACACTAACAGGGTGTAGCCTGTGAGTATTGCAATCAGCAAACAATACTTGTGTTTATGTGTATCTTATCAGAAACTTCCTTTGCCTCCACTACTCGTCACTACCCAGATAAAATGAATAATACACAATGTACATGTTTTCTTTGTATATAATTAAATTTGTAAAATCATTACACTTTAAAAACATTGATGTGTTAAAAGCAATAAGGTCCATGAAACGGTTTTGCTCTTGCATAGAAATCAGTTTACAATAAGAACCCTGGGCTAGATCCCCGGCTTAATCCAACAAAAAACATACAAGATTCCATTTGGGTTATTTCTAAAGTCCAGTTTTGTGCAAGTGTTCTTATCACCCTTTTATCCAATGCAATTTTTTTATATTTGTGAAGCCCCGAGGTGATTGGCTCTGCAGTGAAGAAAAAATGAAAAAGACGCTTGTGTCAACGTGCCATAAGGGTGCGGTGGACACCAGGTCTTCATTTTCTTTGGGGGTCCCACTTCCGAAGGCTATGCGGCCCATTTCCTCAAAAGAGCTACCTAACTCCCCTCCTCACTAGAAAAGCCGGACCTTTTTAGGGGACCCGGCTCCACCTTGGCTTTCAAGTGTCAAAAACGATGTGCGATATGTTTACTGAAGTCCCAGCCCTTGGGCTTGTGTGATAAAAAATGTACCCTGTATACACCGCACACCGAGCCAAAAGGCTGGGGTAGTGTATACAAGAATAAAAAGTGCATGTCCGAGGTGCAAAAAGTGCTTACATTCACCCTGTCCAGAGCGCGCAATCTTGGACCAAAGACCAAAGGCCTGCTTTCCTTGGCCTAAGGCCAGAGGACCAAGCTTTCCCTCTCTCACTTGATCTTACCCAAAAGGTCGATAAGCGATTTGTATCCAATTATTATGATAACACCACTTTTTAAACTAGGAATAAACCTCTCTTTAGGCCTCTGTAATTTATGTTACTGTGATAAAGGCTGAACACAAAATTGTTATGGGAATTTCTATCATTGTCCTAAATCTACATGAATATATGCAGCACTACAGACAGGCATTCCAGGGTTAATTTCATGTGCTAGGCAATTTTCAGCATCAATTTGTGTTTAGAATTAGGTAATGGTAACGTTCTTTAATAGTTGTCGTTAAAAGTTGAGAAATCAGAGGTTTCTATGGAATTTGTTTTGGCAATGTAACATATGCGTTGCGTTTATTAGATATAACACACACAATAGGTTCAAGGAAATGTGCCCTTGATTACCCTTCATGCTTCACAACTTCTTCTTTTTACCTTCAGTTGCCATCAGGAAATCGTACATAAAATATTTTAAAACCACAACATGATTTAGATCCACACCTCCTTCATTCGCAGCCAATTATTCATGATGCACACATATTTGCGTAATAGTATTTAAGTCTTAAAACACAATAACTCGGAGGAATACAATCAAGCGGTCATCATGGCAAGTGAGTATTGCGTAAGAGTAGATACTTAACCTATGATGTTGGGATGCCGTCTGCATTACAAAGCATCTGAAACAAGTCGGTCCAGTATCTAGGCATTTAAAGACTTTACATGTGCGACTACACGGCCTTCAGCAATTACTTTGACATTAAATATACATATGACTAATGCAAATGTGCACATTGAGCTTCTCTGACATAACCATGTGCAACTTTGGGTGGAAAAATGAACAAAGGATTTCCAAGAGCACAGCAAAAACACTCTGTTTTCCAGAATTTAGGAGTCATTATTTATATGAAATGTACTTGATATAACGTATTGTAAACATAAATTCAATTTCAATTTTAATACATTTTTTCTGTTATGTAGCTTGCATTAAGGATACTTTAATGTTTAATTGCTTACTTGCAATGATCATTTAGTGAATTTTTTGAAAAAAGGAAAGTCTCGCACATGGTAGAATCAAGGACAGGGGGGCAAAGGGACAATTACACTTGGGCAAAATTCTTTAAACTGGCCAAACCAGTTATGAGAGGCGTGAGAGCATGTGTACACTTACATAGATGGCAGTAAGTTTGCCCCCATCAGGGTGAAAAGTTGCCAACCATCTGCTGTGTGGCATAGCATTTTTAATCATCCTATGCTTATTTGAGCTTCTTTTTGTGATGTCTATTTCAGAAAAGATCTTTTCCTGCATTCATTCTCCTCCCTGGTCCCTTGTAGCCTCTTACGAGTGTCCAACAAGGAAAATGTCTCATTTCCAACCCACTAGGCGCGTTGGGAAAGTATCATCTTCTAGATACTTTGAGATGGGGCAATAGTCACAACCTGTGACTTTTGCACTTATCTCACTGAGCCACAAAACAGTGTGATTTGTGCAAATAACAATAACAGTTTAGCTATTTTTTCGAGCATTGTTTTAACCTTCCAGCTGACAAATGTTAACATCCTGATCACTAAAAGCATGGAGATATTAACTTTCAAATATACTCAACTTAATGTTCTGCTAAATGTCAGTCCTACTACAATCCAAAAATAATTTGTACCAGTTTATTTATGCATTGAGTGGACTTTTTAGACCATACATGCTTGTTAGCCGATGTATCTGGCTTTCTAAGAATCAAGGAAACTGTATCAACACAAGGAAGGGAGGTATCTGTATAAATTAACTATAATAATAATAAAACATTGTTACAAAGGCATTGCAACATTTAACAGGGCCATAGATTGCAACATAGTTGAGGTTACTGCATATTTTAATATTGTGTCAATTATTTAAATTAGTTGACACTGGGTGACAGGGTTTCTGTAGTTCACAGATGATGGGCATTATTAAATCCTAGTTATTCAAAGTTAATAAGAGGAATCTGGTATGAATCCAGCTTTTTCATCATATTTAAAATGCATGCCATTATTATGTAATGGAAACTGTACATTTTGCAGTGACATCGTTTTACTTAAAAAAACAAACTAGTTTTTAATGTGGCCCATATGCACAGCTCTTTTGATAAAATACGCATGTACAATGAATATTTTCATAAATAATGATGAACACGGTGAATTGGCTAGTACAATTTATAGATCCGTTTTGCAAATCCATGTAACGCTGCTTGGTGATTATGTATATCTAACAATATCTGGGGATGTTGGTGCACCAGGGATCCAGAGATGCTTTTTGCTTTGATGCATAGGTATGTATCTAAAATTTTATATTTTTCTCCTTATACATTAATTGTTGCAACCATTCTGAAATTGTACATATTTCTAGTGTTCCAGCCTCATATGTATGTATCGCTGTCTGACTACTCCTGTCTATTTAAGTATTGCTAGTTGCTCATGTTCAGCATTATCAGGTAGATACCTAGACAGACAGAGATAATTGACTGATTTTA
This sequence comes from Spea bombifrons, assembly GCF_027358695.1. Lineage (NCBI taxonomy): Eukaryota > Metazoa > Chordata > Amphibia > Anura > Pelobatidae > Spea > Spea bombifrons. The sequence continues at coordinate 1,748,431 of NC_071099.1, read as the reverse complement.
ATTTTTGAAATTTGGGTTCTGAAACCGATTTATCCTTTTTCTAGATTGGCTGCAACTGAAAAGCGTGAATCTTAACTTGGTAGAAAACAAGGCTGCGCATCACACTAGTGATTACATGAGCGACGAGCTCATCCTGAGAAGGAAGCAGGCGTTTCAGATCAACCTGAACTTTAACAGGGCTCTGGAATCTGAGGATGGCATCGCCTTCATAGTAGAACGAGGTGACCTAATTTATATGCAAAGTCTCTGAAACCGCATCAAAAGTTTTTTAAAGTAGTCATGAAAAACTGCAACGGCCACTAACAGCTCCTTCTCTTTTATCGCTATAACAATTGCTTTCTGTGTGCAGCAGAACACAGCAGTTCCCTTGTCAGCTATCATACAAACGAAATAATGCTTCTTTTGTCATTTTAAAGATGGCGGGCAAATTGTGGTCGAAGACACATTGACCATAACGACACTGCACCCCCTATTATCTCTGCTCTTGTCCCCAAATACTCCCCTAACCAGCCTTTTTTCTCTGCCATTACTCATCTCTCCACAACCGTTATTACTTCTTCCCACTTGCATCTCCAGTAAAACCTGCATGCTGTTTCCTCATCCTTTCAGATTACAGATAACTGACTTCTAACATTTTCTACAATCCAGCCATCCTTGCCCAGGCAGTCGCTCTCCTTCCCTGTACCTTCATATATATTGTAAATATATATAAGTAAAGGGCCCTCTTTGCCTGTATCATTATGCCTTCTGTGTAGTCATGTTCATTTTGTATATTGTTAATGTTATCGTTTTGCATTCTTCCACAATGTAATAACGCTACAGAATCTGCTGCCAATAAAATGTAATAATAATAATAAAAGTTGGGTTGAATAAACCATAAAGCACAAAAGACAGTGACTTACAATGCACTACCAAAAACCAAACCTTTACCAAATACAGTTTAATTTTCATCCATCCCATCCATCACCCTACATGACACATTGTTTGGGCATTTCCATCAAATTTTCTTAACTTTTCTAAACCATGGGCAGCATAAATGTTCATGTCCAGTGTGCTTCAAATGTAAAATTTGCACCCCCACAAATGCAAGCTGGTAAATCTAATTATTATGTGATTCCTTTAAGGAAATTCACCCCAGGTGGAAAACCGAACAAAGGCTAAGTTTTTCCTGTCTTCGTCTGTGGATACTGTTGACCTGTGGAGTGCCACCGCTGATTCAACTGGTTCAAGTTCCTTGCTGGTAACTTTCATAAGCCCAGTGAATGTCCCCATCGGTCGGTACAAGCTCAGGGTGCAGCTTTTCTCAGAAAACATTTCTTCTCATCTAATTGGAGAATTCATACTACTCTTCAATCCATGGGAATCTGGTAATTAAATTTCTAACCCCTGTCCCTTTATGCTATCAGTCAAATGCACGTTTGAACGGTTTTCAAAATATTATTTTCCTAGATATTAGATCATAAGATTATAAGTAAATTAATAAAATACGTAACAACTTGTTGTTTAAGAGGATGATGTTTACCTGGATAATGAAGAAGAAAGAATAGAATACATATTAAGTGACAATACCATCTTGTATTATGGAGACGATACTTACATTGGAGAGCAAGGATGGAACCTGGGACAAGTGAGTACATTATGTTGGAATAAATACATAATCATTACTAGTTTACAGTTTCTTTAACTTATTTAGTTATGAGTAAAAATGGTAGGAATCACAGAAATATTCTGAATCGCAGTAGATACCGGTAGTTATAAGTTATAAAAAAAAAACAGAGGGTGACATGCAAAACTGTGGGTGTTCGAATGGTTTTTCAGAATGTGATGGTTGCATAAAAAGTGGCATATCTCATGTAAAAATATTTGTTGGGTTTTTGTACCAATAGAAAAATTAGAAATGTATCCACCACATCCAAAGAGATGAAAATCCCTGTTCCTCAGAGACCAAGTTCAGTTGCAACCGCACTGAGCACTTTGGCTTTTGAGAAATTGGGGATTTTAGTCCCCCTGGCAAAGGGATGGCCAAGGTACAGAACAGAGCAGCTTGGCCTGAGGAGACCAATGGCTTTGGCAACAGGATTTTGAAGTCCGTAAGAGCAAAATTATGGTTATGGCTGTGATTGATGGGTCCAACAACCAGTGGAGTTTTTTCTTAACTTTTTCTCACTCTGGCCAGCCAGTATCTACAGGGGAAGAGATAATCATAGGCATAGAAGAGTGCTGACGCCATCTTAACTTGCCAGTAGCAGCCGCAGACTGATTGGAGTTAGGAGAGTGAGGCAGTGACAGGGTTGATGTTGAAGCTGAAATTGAGACTCATCTACCATTCTGTAAGTGTCTGAAGTGTAGTGCAAAAAATTACTTGGCATGGTTTATTTCTAATATTAGGGGGGGAATCTTGTCTCTGTCAGATGTGTTTGTCTGCCCATGTCTACCATGTGCCCTGCCCTGCATCTGCAACTTAATCTCCCTCCTTACTCTGGGGTATCATTTTTTTTTCTAATATTAGTGGAAATTTAGTTCTGTATAATCCTTTAAAATATGGATGTGTCTGACATTTTTTACATATTGCATTCTTTAAAATAGCATTTTCAATTTACATATTCTCTTTTCTAGTTTGAAGAAGGAATCTTGGATATTTGCTTAACGCTACTGGAAAAGAACTCCTTAGTGGACAATTCACTCCTCCATGATCCAAAGCATGTGGGGAGAATATGTAGTGCAATGGTAAAGAAAACTCGACTTTGGACTGTGTATAACAAGGTTTTGCAGAAGGGTTTCAGTCTAAACTGTATGTATTATTAAGGGCCAGCAGCCCAGTCCCAGCTTCACCTGCAGAAATGTCTCTGCTCAATGTGTGCAGTAAAAGAAAACTCACCACCCAAGCGCCTGCTCCCTGCAGAAGAACCTTACTGAGGTTTAATTCATTCAGAAATTGGTTATCTGAAACTGCAAGTCTTCTTCAAAAACCCACTTAAGTGGTGATTCTAAATATTAACTTGCTGATTCTAAATATCAGGCATTCTTCATGCCACACAGGTGACCTTCAAAATTATACATGTATGGTGTGCAGTAAAAGGTCTACATGGTCAAGAAAATGTAATAATGAAAACCCTTTTCTCATTTTAGATTAATAGTAATGATGACAATGGTGTTGTTGTTGGCAACTGGAGTGGGCAATATGATGGAGGCGTAAGTCCAGTAAGCTGGACAGGAAGTGTTCAGATTATGAAGAAATGGATAACATCTGGACCAGTGCGTTACGGGCAGTGTTGGGTCTTTGCAGGGGTGCTTTGTACAGGTACTTATGGATGATGCCTCTTAAAAAGCAAGTTTGATGGAAAACAATATTTTTCTCTCTGATCATAAAATCTAGTTCTGCACACAGTAACCTAGTTCTGTCTAATTTTGTTCCGAAGAACCTACTTTATTTCCAGACTTGAGGCAGCCATTGTCATCATTTATATATTTTGAGTGACTTTCCATGTTCAGACATCACACTGAGCTTTTTCTTTATGGCTTGCTGAGTAGTCTGTTCCCCAAAGACTTTTGTTGGCAAGAATGTCTGGGTGATTGAAAATAAACCTTTGTTTACTATAGGCACTATGATAAGTAGTCAGGGTATATGTCTAGTAGATTGGGCTACCAGATACCAGAGCTAAAACATATACAAGGGGCTAATACAAAGCTTCAAACATATTACGCAAACACTAAACATTTAAAAAAAAGGAACATGTTTTTGATAATAAAATCTATCAGATACTAGTAATAAAAAAAAGTTATTCTCTTTGTAGATATAGATAACATATTTTCCTCTCCCAATCATTCCTTTGTTTTCTTTTAGTACTGAGATGTTTGGGAATTCCAACTCGTATTGTTACAAATTTTTCCTCTGCTCATGACACCAATGCCAACCTTAGCATTGACTCGTACTTCGATGAAGAAGGGAACAGTCTGAAGGGAAATGACAGCATTTGGTAAGAAAAGTAATAATAATAGTGTTTTTATGTGGTGGTGGTGGTAGGGCTGAATGCAATTAACATACTGATATAATACACTTATTATACACTGTATAATACCTTTTAAACAAGATGAGATTTGTACAAAATGTTTTAATGGCTGTAGGCCTGTGGGTCTCCAGCTGGACCACAATGGGGAAGATAACTTACGCTATATGGAGACTTTTATGACATTGCATTCCAAATACATAGATATTAATATGCAGCCCCCTTTGCAGCTACAACAGCTTCCACTCTTCTGGAAAGGCATTTCACACGATTTCAGAGTGTTTGTGTGGGAGTTTTTGTCCATTCATTCAGTAGAGCACTTGTGAGGTCAGGCATCTCCATTCCAGTTCATCCCAAAGGTGTTGGATGGGGTTTAGGTCAGGGCTCTATGGGGGGCTAGTCAGGTTCTTCCACACCAAACTCATCCAACCATGTCTTTATGGACCTTGCTATGTGCACCAGGGCACAGTCATGCGGGAATAGAAAAGGGCCTTCCCCAAACTGTTCCCACAATGTTGGAAGCATAGCATTGCTCAAAATGCCTTTGTATACTGAAGCATTTAGATTTCCCTTCACTGGAAGTAAGGGGCGCAACCCCTGAAAAACAGCCACATACCGTTATCCCTCCTCCACCAAACTTTACAGTTGGCACAATGCAGTCAGGCAGGTAACGTTCTCCTGACACTTGCCAAACCCAGACTCACTCCACAGAACACATTTCTACTGCTCCAGAGTCCAGTGGTGGGGCGATTTACACCACTCGATCAGACGCTTGGTGTTATACTTGGCACTGAGTACTACCACAGACACAATAAGTGATTTAAAAATATCACACTTGTGAACATACAATAATATTCAATATTTCTCTATACATCATAGATAATTTGTTGGGTGCAGTGTTGACTATTAAAATATGGTTTTCATTGGATATATATTCTGGAATGGCAAAAATAAGAATATAATGATACTGTGTGATTACTTGTAGGAATTTTCACGTCTGGAACGAGGTTTGGCTTACTAGAAAAGATCTTGGCCACTCTTATGACGGATGGCAAGCTTTAGATGCTACACCACAAGAGAGAAGTGACGGTAAGCTTAAGTACTGTAAATTGGGATTGGAAAAGAGGTAAAGGGGCATACTTGCTCTAACTATATCTTACATTGTAGGAGTTTTTAGGCTTGGGCCTACATCTGTTAAAGCTGTTAAGGAAGGAGAGATTTTGCTGAAGTATGATGGTGCCTTTGTATTTTCTGAGGTTAATGCTGACGTTGCTGCATGGGTTTACAACGAGGACGAAAAAAAGTTTGAACAAATTCACACAGACAGTTATTCCATAGGGAAGTTTACAAGCACCAAAGCTGTTGGTACCGATGACCGTATAGACATCACAAATCATTACAAATATGAAGAAGGTAAGTTTTCAGAGATAATTAGGTGTTGCACCGTGCAAGCATAAATGCATTAAGTGCAGCTGGACAAATCCAGCTATCAGCCGCATTCACCTCGTCAGGCGGTCGCTGGCCTTAAGCTGCCAAGGCAGCCCCGTCATCCCTAGTCGGGACCAGAACTAGGAGTATCTAATTACTAATTTGTTACTCCAATTGAATCAGAACTAAATTTTTATTTTTATTCCTAGCTTGATCCTGGACGTTGATTCTGTTGTAGTTTATTCCCTTCAGGAAGCGATAAAGAGAGAGAGGTTTATTATAAAGCATTTCTCCAGCTGTTTGGATGGACCACATTTAATGATGAAACAAGCAGAATGATTACTCCTGTCACGTCAGGCATTGCTAGAAGACCAGCCCGAAAGCCAGCTATTAGACCCAAAGTATCTGGAAAACTCAAGAGCATTGATTCTCCTTTTGTTGGCGAGGATATCAAAATAATTTTGTCGATTTCTAACTCAACCTCATCTGACAAAGCCGTGAAGATTAAGTTAAATGTGACCGCTACCAGTTATACCAGAAAAATAATGAGAAAATTCATGAATGAATTCAGATCCCTTACTCTGCGTCCTATAGAAGGTGTGAACATTTTATACTTTTTCTCTTAATGGAAATAATTACATAGCTGTTTTCTTAGTTTAAATTGTCTTCCTTTAACTATGAGAGATAGACATTAAAGTAAAATCTTTTTAAAAAAAATGTGTAATATTTATCTTTGCAAATCTTAAAATTAGCCTTTAGTTTCCATTGTTCACAATCCCTGCCCCAACAATCATGAATGTTGTTAACACATATGCTATATACTTTTTTGGAATACAACTAGGTTATCCCTAAAGCCAGTTCTTGAATCTACTGCCGTCACTGTAGGTCTAGGGTTTCAGGACATGTTAACAAATGTCTAAGCTGCTCATTAATTAGCAGAAAAGAATTTTGTTAGAATATGAATTCAGGCATTCAGGTCACCAGCCTCGGTGTGCACAATGCACAATGCAAGTGTTCCCAAATGAAACTATGAATAAGGCATCATTTTTAAGCAACATGAACGCCAGAATGCTTGTAGTGCTACGGCCATTGGAAGGGATTTTGGGTGGGATTTGCACCACAAGGCTAACAACGATCCCCTTTTTCCTCAATATCCACTTTATTTCTTTTAAGAGCTAATGTCCGCTGTACCACGGCCTTTGAACAAAGCCCAGGAAGGAGGTACAATAGTCAGATCACCACTAATAGACATCTGTTTTGTCCTTTATGGGACTCAGCATGCGTTTGTGATTCTGGCTTTTATAACGGTAGATAGATATAAATATATAGATATATATGGAGCTCTACCACTAATATCATGATGTCATATTACATAAGCAGCAGATAAGGTTGAAATAATGAATTATATTTGAATTTGCAGAAAAAGAAATACCATTTGACATCCCTTACAGCCAGTATGCGAGAGCCCTTACTGATGACAATGTGGTTGAAGTGACAGCCTTGTGTGAAGTTGATATGGAAGAAAAACTACTTATTTCTAAAAGCATCACATTGAAACGTCCAAGGGTCAATATCAAGGTAAGAAAGGAACACTTAAGACAAGCCTCAAGGAGTTTTCTTTTCCATGCTGCAAGGGCAGTTTGTAGGTTGATCACAGGTCTCCTCATTTGGACCTACGGTGATCTCTCCATCTAGTCCCACTCCCACTCCATAACTCCAGTTATAGCATGCCCCATGCGGCTTGACAACTTAGTAGCCCACTTGCTGTGGCTGTTCTGCAATAAAAATGTCACACTTAACACCGTTTATAACCTTTCATTTTAATTCTTAACAGAACACAAATAACGGCAACTTTTTTGTGGTTGCAGGTTCTGAATGAGGCTATAATAAACAAACAATTACATGTGGAAGTGACATTTACTAACCCTCTGTCTGAGGACCTTGTGGACTGCAAACTGCATGCTGAGGGCAGTGGTTTGATTAAAGAGCAGCTCATGAAGTTGTAAGTAGAAACATCACCTTTAAATTACAACACAAAAGTCTTTTTTACAAAACCCGACCCATTATATATATATTTAGTTCCAAAAAGATCAAATCTACATCCTTGGCAGAGACATCCGTTGATCAAACCCAGAACATAATGTCTCCATGACCAATATATTTTATGACTGCAAAATATATAGTACAAATAACATGTTACCACTATATAAATATAAGAATACAAATTTAACATGTATACTTCTGCCATGACTCCTCCTATGTACATTTAAAACTTTCTGCCTGCCAGACCGTGCCCTCTAGTGTTTTATGTGTAGCTTTTATTTAGTTATTAGTTTTTAGCCGTCGGTGTCTAGTGTTTAATGTTGAACCCTGCCACTGGGGTGAATGCATCGGGAACACGTAACCGTGCATGAAGAACCAGCAGACACAGAAAAACCAGGTGATATTTATAAGTGAAACACAAGTAAATATTCTGATAAAAAGGAACCAGTGAAGGAAACACTAATGCCTGGGGGGGGGGGGAAACATGACTACCACATAAAGCTTACACACTGTCCCCTTGAAACATCATTAAAATATTTGCTGGAATTTTGTAAACTAAGTAAATTATAATAACACTAAACTTGTCTGTAGTTTACGTAAGATGTTTGTATATGGATATATAGTAATAGGAAATGTTAACTATTTTCTTGTTTTAGAACATCCTTGAAGCCAAAAGAGGAAACAAGCATCGCGCTGGAGTTAATCCCCTACACAAAAGGATCAAAGCAACTACAGATTATGATTCAGTGCGGCAGATTCTTAACAATGAAAGGGTACAAGGTCATTAATGTCAAAGGATCCTAAATATCCAGAGCTGAACGATATTGATTATTAAAGAAATAATAGTAATTTCTTGGTGTTGTTTTGTTTACTGTTGTTCTCTGGTTTTAGATATTGGTAAATATGTTTTGCTTACTGCATTTGCATTTTGACTCATTTAATGACTTATTCCTGCAATAAGCGGCATTTGTTGCATACTATTTAACTAAAACTCCACCAGACATACAGTGGTGTGATAAAGTGTTTGCCCCTTCCTGATTTTTTGTATTTTTGCGTATTTGTCATACATAAATGTTTAAATCCATGTAAATAATTTTATATAAGACAAAGACAACATGGGTAAACACAAAATGCAGATTTAAAATGATTATTTCGTTTATTCACCACTGTTCCAGGTTTTCTGCTGGATCCCCAGAGCCTTAGAAATGTCTTTGTAGTCCTTTCTAAACTGATAGATGTCAATGACTTTGTTTCTCATCTGTTCTTGAATTTCTTTAGATCCTACTTCTTTAGGCCTACTTTACTTTGCAAGACCGGTTCTATTTAATTGGTGTTTAGATTCAACAGGGCTGGCAGTATTCATGCCTGGGTGTGAAATTGAACCCAGTTATCAATTTGTAAATTGGTTAATTTAATAACTAGGTTGGGTTGGATAGCTTGTATTTTCTCCCATACATGAAATAATGATTTAACCACACAATGCAATGCATTTGTGACAAAGACTGTACATGTACCCAGATAAAATACTGCCTTGCTACTGACTAGTTGGTTCCCTTCCATAAGTCTATACATCCTCCATACTGCAGGGCAGCATTTTATCTGGGCTGGTCAGCAATATGTAAAAGTTAATGCCCCCATACCCTTGCATATTGCCCCCCTTTAGTATCATGTCAGCCCTGGCACCCAGATTAGAAGCAGGACCTGCCCAACACCCAGATTGGAAGCATAGGACTTGCCATCCTAGCCTCAAACAGCCTCCCTGTAACATTCCCCTCCTTACACATCCATGCTATTATACACATATTCATTCATTTACTCATTCACAAACATTCATTCACTTATTCATATACTCAATAACATATACTCATTCATTCATTCATATACTCATTTACAGATACTCATTCATCCCCTCATTCACAGATACCTCAATAATGCACACTTGTTCAGTCTCTCCAGCTGTCAAGACCTCACAAGAGCAAGTACAGAGGGGTCACCACAAGGTTCAACCCATTAATAAGCCTCAAGAATAGAAAAAACCAGATGAGACTTTACTAAAAAAAAAACATCTAAAAAAAGCCAGCCCAATTCTGAAACAGCATTCTTTAGACATATGAAACGAAGATCAACCTGTACCAGAATAACAGGAAAAAACAGGACATTTTCAGTGTCCAAATATTTCTGCACCTAACTGTAAAAGACAAATGTAAGATAACTAATAGCTTTTTATTGGGAAATATGACAATTCATCCTCATACCCTATGATGTTAAATCTATAATAACATCCTGACATCTGTACTTCTTTAGGCCTACTTTACTTTGCAAGACCGGTTCTATTTAATTGGTGTTTAGATTCAACAGGGCTGGCAGTATTCATGCCTGGGTGTGAAATTGAACCCAGTTATCAATTTGTAAATTGGTTAATTTAATAACTAGGTTGGGTTGGATAGCTTGTATTTTCTCCCATACATGAAATAATGATTTAACCACACAATGCAATGCATTTGTGACAAAGACTGTACATGTACCCAGATAAAATACTGCCCTGCTACTGACTAGTTGGTTCCCTTCCATAAGTCTATACATCCTCCATACTGCAGGGCAGCATTTTATCTGGGCTGGTCAGCAATATGTAAAAGTTAATGCCCCCATACCCTTGCATATTGCCCCCCTTTAGTATCATGTCAGCCCTGGCACCCAGATTGGAAGCAGGACCTGCCCAACACCCAGATTGGAAGCATAGGACTTGCCATCCTAGCCTCAAACAGCCTCCCTGTAACATGCCCCTCCTTACACATCCATGCTATTATACACATATTCATTCATTTACTCATTCACAAACATTCATTCACTTATTCATATACTCATTAACATATACTCATTCATTCATTCATATACTCATTCATTCATATACTCATTTACAGATACTCATTCATCCCCTCATTCACAGATACCTCAATAATGCACACTTGTTCAGTCTCTCCAGCTGTCAAGACCTCACAAGAGCAAGTACAGAGGGGTCACCACAAGGTTCAAACCATTAATAAGCCTCAAGAATAGAAAAAAACAGATGAGACTTTACTAAAAAAAAACATTTTTACTAAAAAAGCCAGCCCAATTCTGAAACAGCATTCTTTAGACATATGAAACGAAGATCAACCTGTACCAGAATAACAGGAAAAAACAGGACATTTTCAGTGTCCAAATATTTCTGCACCTAACTGTAAAAGACAAATGTAAGATAACCAATAGCTTTTTATTGGGAAATATGACAATTCATCCTCATACCCTATGATGTTAAATCTATAATAACATCCTGACATCTGTACTATTAATAAAAATGTTTTGTTGATTAATGTTATAATGTTTTACAATTCTGTATTCGATATGAGTGTAAATCTGTATCCAATAGCATATAATCGGAAACACTGCAGGGTTGGTGGTAAACCTTCAATGTTCTTTTTCTGATTCCTTTGCTACTGACTGTCAGCAGTCAGGGATAGATGCTAGCACTTCCTTGTGTTGGGTTAAGCAAAACATGGTTCTTGCACATACTGAAATTGCTGCATAGTGTTTGCAGGGCTTCTCTTCTCTCTGTAAACTCTTAAATATCCCATAATATGTATATGACACTTAAATATATCTTTTCATATCCTCACTTTTGTATGCCATTCAACAGAAGGGTACACCACACATTACAGCTATCACTTCATGCATGGTTCAGCAATCATTAATCTTATGGGAGCTGCTTTTCTATTGTATGAATGCCTATTGTACCTCTTATACAACTACACTTGTATTTCTTACAATTGCAATATTATAATGTGAAACACTATGTGCTGTATAATTATATACACATAGACACTCACTGATTTTTTTATGCCACAACTCATCCCTATGCATATATGTAAAACTTCCCTAGGGCCTCTCCGTCCCGCTAGTGTTTCTATGTGAAACACTTGTAAGGCTGCATAAGCATAACTTTCTGGCTCTTGCTACCCAGAGCCACCCTTGCGGCATGAGTGTGGGAAGTCCCGCTGACATTGGTGGGCTCCCCTGTTGAAGTTGTGAGACACACACCATTGTTGGAGGGGAAGTGGGCAGGGAGTGGGCATGCTGCAACACTGTTCCTGCTACCCAGAGTAGCACTGAACACAACTCACAGAGCTTCTGAAAATGATAGCACTGAATAAATCAGTGAATAATAATAATTCAGATGATCAGAAATAAGGCTTTAATGCATTTATAGTTACAGTTACAAAAATAAAGTACACTGTCTTTGAATTATATGGTTTTACATATCAGGACATAATAACAATCATCTGTTTCTTAGTAGGTCTAAAAATTAGGTAACTACAACCTCAGATGAACAACACTTATATTACACTGTCATGATTTATTCAACAAAAATAAAGCCAAAATGAAGAAGCCATGTTATTATTATTATTTTTTTTTATATACCGTATTGGCTCGGATATAGGCGGCCCCCTTATATAGGCCGCACCCTAAAAGTTTGGTGCTTTTTTAAAGAAAAAGGTTTTTTCTTTAAAAAAGCACCAAAAAAACATGCTGCCACTCTGTCCTCTCCCCCCCCGAGATATGCTGCCACTCTGTCCCCCCCCCGAGATATGCTGCCACTCTGCCCCCCCCGAGATATGCTGCCACTCTGCCCCCCCCCCCCGACTTACCAGATCAGACTCCCGGGTGTCTTGCGGGGCCGGAGGGGGACATCTATGCAAACCGGAAGTTGTATATGCGTATTGACACTCGGAAGTCTGCTCTGGTAAGTCGGGGGGGGGTGTAAAATGCATCGTGCGGACGTTCACCGGCGATGCGCTTAGACAACCACTCGTGCCGGTACTTCCCTCGTGGAAAGTGCTGGCAGGGGAGGCTGTCTGAGCGTATCAGAGAGTAGGATACAGGTCCCCTGCACCGCTGCGGGGGATCTGTATCCTAACCCCGCTGCCTGCCCGGCGCCCGGGACTGCATGTCCCGGGCGTCGGGCGCTAGACCCCGAATATAGGCCGCACCCCCACTTTAAAGACTTAAAGTGGGGGGAAAAGTGCGGGCTATATTCGGGCCAATACGGTATATATAGCGCCATCAAATTCCGTAGCGCTGTACAATGGGTAGACAGGACATAACAAGTAGTATGTAACATAAATTGACAGAAACAACAGGTGAGGAGGGTTGTATTACACAAAAGGTAAAAGGTAAAAGTGCCACTGTTGAGGATAGACCAGCCACGCCATTAAAAGTATTGCAGGGGAGGGAGTAGGAAGGGTAAGCTAAAGGAATATGGGAGGGCGTTCGTGTGCTATGTTGTAAGCATCCTTAAAGAAGTGGGTCTTGAGGGATTTTTTGAAGAAATAAAGGCAGGGGGAGAGAGGGATAGACTGGGGGAGGGCATTCCAGAGGATAGGGGCAGCCCTTGAGAAATCTTGTAGGCGGGCATGAGAGCTAGAAATCAGAGGAGAGGACAGAAGGAGATTGTTGGATGAGCGGAGAGACCGGTTAGGAGTGTATTTAGAGATGAGAGAGGAGATGTAGGGAGGGGAACCGATGTGAAGGGCTTTGAAAGTAAGAGTGAGGATTTTTAAATGAATCCTGAAGCGCACAGGCAGCCAGTGAAGAGACTGACAGAGGGGAGAAACGTTAGAAAAGCGATGTGAGAGGAAGATAAGTCTGGCGGCAACATTCATGGTGGATTGTAGAGGGGTGAGACGGTTAAGAGGGAGACCGGCTAAGACAGAGTTACAGTAGTCAAGACAGGAGATAATGGACAAGCGCCTTAGTGGCATCCTGTGTTAGGAAGGGACGGATGCGGGCAATGTTTTTAAGATGAAGGCGACAGTTTTTAGAGACAGACTGAATATGGGGTGTGAAGGAAAGGTCGGAGTCAAGGGTGACACCTAGACAGCGTGCATGAGTAGACGGGGAGATGATAGCACCATTAACATTGAGGGATATAGATGGGGGAATCTTAGCATTGGAGGGAGGGAAGATGAGGAGTTCAGTTTTGGAGAGGTTGAGTTTCAAGAAATGTTCAGACATCCAAGTAGAGACAGATGCAAGGAAGTTAGTTACACGATCTAAGACAGAGGGATCAGGGGAGGATAGATAGATCTGGGTGTCATCAGCATACAGGTGGTATTGAAAGATCAGTTTGTCAAGGGAGGAACTGTAAAGAGAGAACAGAAGGGGTCCTAAAACTGAGCCTTGGGGTACCCCAACTGAGAGAGGGAGGGGAAGTGTTACTGGAGACAGAGACCCTGAAGGTACGATCAGAGAGGTAGGAAGTGAGCCATGAAAGAGCAGTATCGCGGAGGCCAAGATCATAAAGCTTTTGAAGGAGAAGAGGGTGGTCCACCGTGTCAAAAGCAGCAGAAAGGTCCAGTAGGATTAGCATGGAGTAGTGACCCTTGGATTTAGCAGTGAGTAAGTCATTAGTAACTTTAGTAAGGGCGGTCTCAGTAGAGTGTCAAGGGCGAAAACCATGTATGCAAAACTAAGTACACTTTATGAGTCAATAGCTTGTAGAACCACCTTTAGCAGCAATTACTTCAAGTAATCATTTTCTGTATGACTTATGATCGTTGTGGAGGAATTTTGTTTCAGTTCACTGCAGGTTAGCATGTATTTGTTTATGCACAGGTCTCTTAAGGTCCCCCCACAGTCTTTCAATATTGTTGAGGTCTGGACTTTGACTGCGCCATTGCAACACCTTGATTATTTTCTTTTTTTCAGCCATCCTGATCTGCTGGTGTGCTTGGGATCATTGTCCTGTTGCATGACCCAATTTAGAACAAGCTTTAGCTGTCAGACAGATGGCCTCACATTTGACTCTAGAATACTTTGGTACACAGAGGAGTTTATGGTCGACTCAATGACTACAAGGTTCCCAGGTCCTGTGGTTGCAAAACAAGGCAAAATCAAAAAAAACCTTCTACAACTGTGCTTGACACTTGGTATGAGGTGTTTCTGCTGATATGCTGTGTTTTGTTTTCACCAAATGTGGCATTGTACATTATGGCCAAACATCTCCACTTTGGTCTTGTCTGTCCATAGGACGTTGTTCCAGAAGTCTTGTGGTTTGTGAGATGCAAGTTTGCAAACCTGAGCTGTGCTTCCTTGTTCATTTTTTTTAACGAGAAACGTCTTTCTCCTGGCAACCCTTCCAAACAAACCATACTTGTTCAGTTTTGAACTGTTATGAACTTTAACATTTAACATGTTAACTGAGGCCATCGCATTGCATGATTCTCTGAGCATTGCATGGTCTGACCGTGGGATGAATTTGCTGGGACCACTCCTGGGAAGATCACCAACTGTCTTGAATGTTTTCCACTTTTGTATTATATTTCTCACTATAGAATGGTGGACTTTAAATTGTTTGGAAGCAGTAATGGTGTTCTTAATTTTTTACACGTGGCTTATCCATTTTACTTTTTAATAAATCATGACACGGTGTAATATAACAGATGATTGTTATTATGTCTTGAAAGACTATATAATTTAAAGAGGGTGTATCTCTTACCTACCACATAACATGGCAAGACTTTTCTTGTATATTCTTGTATATTCTGGAGGAGCTATAACCAGGATACTATTAGGGATATTAAGGTTTTCTTACCTTATTCCTTATTTCGGCAACTGGTGTTTTAAACCATTGTTAACACAATGTTATTATTGTATTATTATTGTTATTGTTATATTACAATATATTTTAAATCAATATTGTAGTTTTCTGTAGTCGTTTAGACATTTTCTCAGTGCATTTGAAAACTGATTTGTAATAGTTCACAAACTAATACTACATGCCTGTATCAGGATGAGAGTCCAAATGGTAGAGTATACCACCAGTGAACATGTAGATGTGGCCATCGGTTTTCAAAAAAGTGAAGTACCACGTTTGTAAAAGGGTAATTTTATTGATTAATCAATGACTTGCTCTTGCGCTGTGTGCATATTTAAATAGGGATGTGTTTGTGTGTGTATAATATATGGAGGGAGCCCTTGTAACAGTGTTGCCCCAGGACCCCACTTGACCTTAATCTTCTGTGATAAAAAGCTAATCTGAGCCTACATTTATGTTTAAAAGATGTCTTCTTTTTTAGCATCACAAAAATGGATGATTCATGGTTTTCATAACTATTTCTTTGGTTAACACAAACAGTCTGAAGCGGCTGGAATATACACTCACTGGCCACTATATAAATTACACCTTGCTAGTATAGGGTTGGAGGCCCTTTTGCCTTCAGAACTGCCTTTGTTCTTTGTGGCATACTTTCTACAAGGCGCTGGAAACATTCCTCAGAAATGTTGATCCATATGGACATGATGGCATCATTCAGTTGCTGTAGATTTGTCAGCTGCACATCCATGTTGTGAATCTCCCATTTCACCACATCCCAAAGGTGCTCTATTGGATTGGGATCTGGTGACTGTGGGGCCATTGGAGTTTAGTGATCTCATTGTCACGTTCAAGAAACCAGTTTGAGATAATGTGAGCTTTGTGACATGGTGCATTATCCTGCTGGAAGTAGCCATCGGAAGATGGGTACACTGTGGTCATAAAGGGATGGACATGGTCAGCAACAATACCCAGGTAGGCTGTCACGTTTAAACAATGCTCAATTGCTCAAATTCTGACCCTGCCATCTTAATGTCGCAGCTGAAATCAACCAGGCAACATTCTTCCAGTCTTCCATTATCCAATTTTGGTGAGCCTGCGAGAATTGTAGCCTCAGTTTCCTGTTCTTAGCTGACAGGAGTGGCACCCGGTGTGGTCTTCTGCTGCTGTAGCCCATCTGCTTCAAGGTTCAACATGTTGTGCGTTCAGAGATGATATACTGCATACCTTGGTTGTCACGAGTGATTATTTGAGTTACTGTTGCCTTTAAGTCGTCTCGAACCAGTGTCGAACCAGTTCCCCTCTGACATCAACAAGGCATTTTCATCCACATAACTGCCGCTCACTGGATATTTTCCCTTTTTCGGACTATTCTCTGTAAACCCTAGAGATGGTTGTGCATGAAAATCCTGGTAGATCAGCAGTCTCTGAAATACTCAGACCAGCCACTGTCACAACAACCATGCCACGTTAAAACTCACTTAAATTCCCTTTCCTCCTCATTCTGATGCCCGGTTTGAACTTCAGCAAGTTGTCTTGACCATGTCTAAATGCCTAAATGCATTGAGTTGCTGCCATGTGATTGGCTGATTAGCTTTTTGTCTTAACAATCAACTGAACAGGTGTGCCTAATAAAGTGGCCAGTGAGAGTATGTTTTAGGTACAGAGTATCGTCTCTAGGATTAACTGGATACACCTTAAATGTGTGGGTTAGAGTTTGTATTGTTAAGCGTTAAGGTTGCTTGTACATTCTTGTCTTTTAATGAGCTTTGTATTGTCGAGGAAATTGGGCTGTAGGGGAACTACTGATTAATGAGAATTTGTTATATTGGAATATTACAGTTAGTGTCTGTATTATTATCTATATTGATAATCTCATGAGTGAAAAGCAGGCATATATTTAAAATACATTAGGTATATTAGGTAAAATTTATCATTAAAATATATTCGTTAGGAATATCCTACTAATTTTAATTTTAATCTGTTTTACATTGTTTAATACAGCATCTTTAATACTTTTTGTATTGTGCAGAAGGAATTTAGCCTTTTTCTGTCTCCAGGCAGCCAGCAGCAGTCAGATGTGTTTGGAAGCGCTTATTTGTAAGATACTCCGTGTCAAACCTATCTGTCCTGCCATGGGATCCCATTCCCAATTAATAACTCATCTGCTCTAGAGTATTTCTTAATTTTACATTAATTTCTTCCTTTTTTAGGGAGTCAATCATAAGAAGTTGATTATAGTCCAAGGTTTGATAAGTGGTCTTATGACCATAGCAACCAATGTTATTCTCATGCTGACTGGAACATTCCACTGGTTTCTAGGGTAACAGGATCACTTTTTAAACTTTGCATCTGAATCACTTTTAATTTAAAAACAGACCATATATTTAAATTCTGAAGATAACACGTTGAAAATATTATCTCAGATATTTTTTAGTTCGTACAACTTTTGTTCTTGCTTTTACACAACTTGCTCTTCACAAAGAAGTCGAGTGGTAAGTCAATTTAAGGTTTAACTCTACTGACTAGATTTGATTACAGTCGCATGCCTTTGCATGCTAACACCAATCTGCCACTTTTAAATTTTGCTAGGAACAGGTGAGGTAATGCAAATTCAATGCGACCTTGCATGTCCTCACCCAAACATGGACTACAAGTCGTGCTTCCCCCTCACCCCTCATTCTGTTCCCAGTAGAACCGAGGAGTTGAAATAAGCAACTAATGCAAATTCGCATTTTAACCCAACTTGCAAGCGCTCAGTTTAGTGAATAGACCAGCCTGTTGAACAATCAGACTCTACACACCTTCTGTTTCTTTACTTTTCATCTATTGGGGTTAATGGGACCAAACACTGGCTTAGGGCCAGGATAACAATAAGAGTCATAGGGTCACAGTCACTTTTTAGCTTTTTAACCTATGATGCAGCTTTCTCTATAGACCAGTCTCACACAAGGACCCAAAGTAGTAATGACATTGTGCAAGTACAGATGAAGTACTTTTGGGGTTACAGCAGTGAAAAGGGTCATCTGTCAAATGCAGTGCTTTACCTATAAAGAAAGGTAAGCGTGGTCTTTAATAAATTTTTATATTTTCAGTCATTTGTAATAGATCCCATCATATGTGCCTTTGGATAACCTGCCTTTGAGTATTTTATTCTCCCGTCCGTGTACGGTGCTATATTAGATTCAGACACAAGACATAATATTATAAAAAATAACAGCATAACATGATTTAATAACATATAGCACAGATTTCAGTATGTCATTATAGATTCAATGCTAGACAAAATGACATATGGTGCAGGGAAATCCACATTTCAAAGTCATCGGTATCAATTACTCTATGTTTGACTCATATGTAAGTGATTAGAATTAAGGTGCAGGTGTTCAGGCTTACTCAGCTGTGTGGTCATGAAACTGGGAGTTTGTCACCCTTATACTGAAACTATCATTGAATAAGAGCATAATTCCCATTTATACACTCCATTGGATGGAATATCTATAAAATAGATTGCAATATGTATTTCCTTGTCCCAAAATGTACTTCCAGCAAAGGTATGGCTCTTGACATAATTATAGGGAGTAGGGACACACCCAGAAGCTATGCATGCAAATACTCACGCAATGCTCAAGGGAAGATATGTATGACAGGAGTTGCACAATCTATCGATTTATACTATTTGTAGCTATAAAACAAATCGCAAATAGGGACAGCTATGCCTAAAAAGATTATTTTAGATAAGATGTTAAAAGCGTAGTAACCAACAACCAGAATATAAAAAATATCAAGGCTACATACAGCTTCCTAATCAAAAGCCCTTGTAGTGATAATTTCTAAGTTTGTCCAAAACATAGCTGGCATAAATTCATATAGTCGGATAATTCAATTTAATAAGTGGATGTATATTACACAGGGCAGCAAAGCTTTACCCGCAACATATAGAATTCTTAAGAACAGCCATTTTATTTGGCAACAATACAATGATTATACGAAACCTGAAGTAACTTCTTGTATGTGTATCTGTGTACTTTGTTCCTCTCATGCCATTTCTTAATAACATGGCACCTGGTAATTATTTGTAGACGGCCTGCTCTACTTTTCAGGGATTATTATCCAGTAATAGAGATGCCTGCAAAACTAACACAAAAGATATGTCAAGTGCACATTATTAACTGTAATTATTCTTATGAAGCACAGAAACCTAAAAACGTGTATTCCATATTTAGTGTTTATTGGCTACATGTCATTGGTCCTTGGATGTAGCAAATCAAAATGCCATTAAAAGATACCTGTTTAATAAATAATTTAAATATAAATTCAAGTTAAAACATTTTTTGTATTTAACAGTTCTGTGTTTATTATAACTTTGTATAACTTTATTATAAAATGTGTTTTTTTATGTCATTCAATGGATTCACTAAGACTTTTTTTAGGCAGAAAAATGTTTCAAATTTCTTACAAACTTCTGTCATTTTTATACAGAAGCCTCTTTTATGCACAGTTGGCTTATTTTAATGTTCAGATTTACTTATGAATGATTTGGACCCTGAATATTAATTATTTTCTATCTAGCCTTTTCCGGTGTGTACCCAGACAGACTGTGTTGATTGATACGTGCTAACCCTTCACATCTGTACACACCCAACATTGTGCAACACTAATGTATGTATACAGCAGTTAAAATAATTAGGAAAACCCCACCTATCTGGTTTACATATTTAAGTATTGTTCACGAGCAAGACCCAGAGATTGGGATATAAGCAGTGAAAAAAGCAAAATCTCTCATTCATTGTCATCCTTCACTCCACTACTTGTACCACATTCTAAGGCAGCAAAATGACTAGTAAGTATACTTGTCTTAAGTTCTAGTATCTCAGATATTATTTTCCTGCAGCATAACTTTTGAATGTTTCCAATAACTATGTTACTATTTATTGTAATAGATGTGTAATGTTTAATGTTGTATGAAACAAGTTCATGGACATTCGCCTGAGTCTAAATCACAGGTATGGAAGAGCCACATCTCTACCTCCATTTACTCAAGTTCCCTACAAGTTCTGCTTGTGTTAAAAGGAACATTGGTCATTAGATTTAAGTATAATTCTAGTGCAAAGTGTTATGAGTGTATGAATGAGCATTTGGGATGAATAACTTAAAAAAGGAATATTACCAAAAAATCAATAACTTTTTGGATTATATTATGGCTTTTTTCTACAATATTTTAAATGATAGAAAATCTACATAATCTATATGTTATTTTGCATACAACTGTTTTCTTCTGTAATCCATGGCATTTGTATACAATAGGACCATTGTCGTAAAATATGCTAAAGGATTATGAGGTCACCAGTATTTAGTGATTTCTATCGTGCAACACTTATTATGGAAAGGAATAGAATGCTCCGGTTGATTGCTGCAGAGTTAACATCCAGGATTGAGTTTATAAATGTAGCCCTTGGTATGCATATTGGATTATTCAATACAGTAGAAACATAGTTAAGTACTTCAGGCAGTAACGGTGAACAGGGCTATATAACGAAGTAGTTATGTTTTGGGAAATGCATACCGATACTGAACATTAAATTTCTCTATACAACAATGCTTAAGATATTAGTCATTTATTCACCCTATTATGAATAAGACTGTATTGTACAGAGGTTTATGGTCACTAAGAATGCTACACACGTGCTTCCATCACATGATGCACAGCATCAAGATGTCATATCCTACCTCTAGTCCTGAAGATCATCTGGCAAAGCACAGAAATACAATAAAGCATTGAGAAAGGTGCCTGCAAAAGTAGATGTTAGCGTCAATTAATAGACTGGATGTCCAGCCTAGAGCTGGGTAAAACCTTATCCTTGTGTTGCCCCCATAACTAGCACTAGTCCCCTGCTAAATACACATAAAAATATGGTATAGGGAAGGCTATGTGCTGTTTTGAAAAAGGATGGTCCAAGCTGTTTAGTGGAGCTCCAGAAATTAGAGGGTTCTACTAGTTATCTTCATGGCAATAGGCCTAGCAACCCCCCATACACACACACACCCACCCACCCACCATAGTCAGTGCTGTTCTGAGACGGTAACACAGTCAATGTTCACCATAATATAAATATAGATACAAAGATACAATTGTCCACGTGCGCTTGGTGTAAAAAAGGTATTGAAGCAATAATGAATTTATAGTAACCTGATATTTCAGGTGATGTTCCTCAGATGTATATATAACAGGAGAAAGAAATAATCATATACCGTACTTGTTATGATATATTTATAGTATATTTGACATTGCACTGTAGTTTTGCTTACTAGGATTGCAGTTTGCGCTCATAGCTCACAAGGGTTGTGCCACATTCCATTACAAAATGTGCCAGCTTGCTGGGAATGAAGCCAAAATGTCTTGGGAACATTCTTATGTTTCTGAGATCTATAAATCAATTTTTAAAAGCTAAAAATCATACGTACATATTTTAATTAACACTTGTATTGTGAAATGAGTCAAACCTGAAAATTGAGTAAAGCAATTCTTCATATTCAACTCATCCAACTGGGTTGGGTGAGAGGTGCCATGGAACCCTGCTGAATTTAGTAGGAGTTGCGGCCAAGTTTACTTGTTGAATACCCAACATGATTTGTGTTGCAAGAACTTTTGACACTCCTTCAATATCTGTGGATTAAAGCATGAAATGCTTTCTTTCCATATGTCCCCCCTAACATGTATTCCTGAGTCTGAGAGAAGAAGCTTAGTTCTTAGAAGTCCATACCCTGTAGTTCAGACGGTAGTTACATTTTCCATTTCTTTTATATTCTTTTGGTATTTAGGAGCTCTTGCAGAGTTCACCATTTTAAGAGTGTATATTAAGTTGCTATGTTTTTCTGTCTGGCTTTTGGCTGTATATGAAGGTGAAGTTGATAACAGTTTTGGGAAGGAAGTATCAACCTTTGTACATTTAACATAATTTTTCTACTTTAAGGATGGCTTGGTAAAATTAAACCATCTTGCATGAGAAGTATTTCTGTGGCACCCCAAACCTATATTTACTGGTGATGTGTGAACAGCCAGTGGGAAGATTACTTTATTGTGCCCAAAGCAGATTCCCCTCCCCCACATTGCTCGTATATAATGCAGTTTTCTCACAATAGCACAACAGTCCAGATTTGTAACATATATTTTCTAACAGCAATGTTAATGTAAATGTTAAGTCAAAACCCAGTCTCTTATCTTCTAACCATCTTAAACGCAGTGGTGGAACTCCTTTTTTGTCTTATTTCATCTTATAGGGTATACATGTAGTTTTTGAATGGATATACATTGCTGTTGTACCCTCTACACTGTGGCACACCTTTTTTTCTCCTCCATGTAGTTCAGGTATAGATCAAATAAACACAACATCGCAGGTATAGATCAACTGAATAACACACAGACCCAGTCTTGCAGGTATAGATCGAATGAAAACTCACAGAAATCAGTATCAAAGGTATAAATCAAATAAATGGATGGAAACCCTAAATTGCAGGCATATATCACAGATTGCACACCCTAAAGGCCAGCCCCAGTCCCCAGATTGCATCCACAGGATTTGCCTCAGCACCCAAATTGCATCCACACACTTGCTTGCCCTTAGATATACTTGCCCTAACAAACACTTTCCCCCTCCCCTTCCTCATAGAGTAATTTCTCCCCCTCAGTATCTTTCCTCTTTCTCATTATCTTTGTTTTTTTGTCAATCTCTCCCCTTTCTCAGTATCTCTTTATCTCTCCCTTTTCTTTACCTCTCCTGTTCTCTTTTGACCTTCCCCTTTATCCACTCCCATGTCTCTATCTCATAGCTCTGTCTCACCTCCTATTTTTCTTTATCTCTCCATGTCTCTCAAATTACTCTATATATCTTCTATTTTCTTTATATCTTTCTTATTTCCCTTTAAGTCTTCTTTTTCTTCTTTCTCTTTCTTCTTTCTCTCCCCTCCTCTTTGATCCTCTTCTCAGTCTATCTCTTCCCCTTCATCTCTCCTCTTTTCCTTTGCTTTTTACCTCTCGTTCTCTTGATCTTCCCACCCTTTCGCTTTATCTCTCCTCCTCTTTAACTTACCCTTTTCCCTATGAGGGATTCAGGTGGGGGGAATCCAAGCAGTGAGTAAGACTGCATTTATCCCCACAAGAGTTTACAGGAATATTTCTTGAGAAGAAAAGGTCTGTGCTACATTTTGTTTTTGTTGGTAGCGGGTGAGCCGTCCAACTGTAGTCATACATACATACATGGCTGGCCGCACAAGTTGCAACACCCCAGAGCTCCTTGTTTACAGCTTTGATATATATATATATATAGATATATATAGATATATATATATATATGTGTGTGTGTGTGTTATCGTAAAGCTCCTGTAATAATGTTTTTCCAGGTCTTCTGCTAACAAACTGGAACTTCCAACAAAGCATTAATGAGCCTGCTCACAGGACCAGTGACTTCATCAGCAATGAGCTCATTCTGAGGAGAGGGCAGGCTTTTACCATCATCCTGACATTTAACAGGCGCTTACAATTTGGAGACAGTCTATCCTTGACCACTGAGACTGGTAAGTTTTCATGAAATAAGCTCATTATCTAAGAGTAGCATGATCAAAACCATGATCAAGCTCTTTGTAAATATTTGAGCACCTTTTATATGTTCAAATTGATGAGTAGTCTGATCCACAGCTGTTGTATTTCTAATGAAGCCCAGGACAAGTTCCACTCTTCATAATTGTGTGAGAAAAGTAGAGATGCAGTCACCAACACAGACCTCTCCGCTAACACTTCCTTTGCTGTGTGCTTGCCACCTGCACATGGCTGCCAGGGTATGATGTCATACTGTATCAGCAGGTGATTGGCAGGCGGTTTGAAGGAGGACACAATAGTAGAGAGCCTTGTGTCAATGACTGTACAACTCCCACCTCCAGACTGTAGTGGCTATTGAAGGAGCTCAATGGCAGCTCCTGAGGGCCACTAGGGTAAGGCTAGGCCCAGGAACACTGCCCCCTTTGCTCCAAGTTAAAGACAGCTGTATTCTATCAAACCTGTGATTAATCTTTCTCTACAAATGATATGATATGTTTGAATTGATATTCAGGTATAATGTCGCTTCCCTTGGCAGGTCCTTCTCCATCAGAATCGAGTAATACAAAAGCTGTAATGCCTATTTCTAGCTCTGGGAGCCGAACAGCTTGGAGTGCCGCCTCAGCATCCACCACTAGCAACCCCATGACTGTTACCATCAATATTCCAGTTATTGCCGTCATTGGGCGTTACAGACTGAGTCTACAGATCACCAGCGGAGGGCGCACTTCTTCAAGGAACCTTGGAGAAATGTTTGTGTTATTTAATCCTTGGGCATCAGGTATTAGTCCACTCAGATTTTTTTCTGTTGGTAAAAAATGTTGGAAAACAGAGGAGATGCCAACTGTTAACCCCATCACCTGCCACTACACACAATGTCTCTGTATTTTTCATACAAAGTGCACTGTAAAACAGGCCTTGGAGTAAAAGACCCCACTTCACAACCCTGACTAGAAACAAACCCCCTGTTAACTAACTCCTCAGAGCACATACTGTATAGAGTTAAACACGATTGTTTAAAATGCAAGAGAGTATTTGTTTTGTCATGAAAATTACTACTGTGCTGAAGATCAAGTAAATGGTAGGCAGATACTTCTTCATTACTGTTATTCTGCCACATTGGGATTAACCACTGACAAACTAGGCTACGGTCTACGGCCTCTAGTTATGCTGGGTTAACATAAACCCCACAGCCATTATATCTATAGGCATACTAGCTGCTTCCCCTAAAAATGTTACGGTGCAAACTTGGGGGGTATAAATACAGCTGGGATCTAATATGTGTGCATATGGTTTAATGTATCTTTGCAGGTGATGAAGTGTACATGAACAGTGATACTGAAAGGCAAGAATATGTCCTAAATGAAACTGGATTGATCTTCTATGGAAGTGCTAATAGTAGAGGAAGCAGGAGGTGGGATTATGGCCAGGTAATTAAAAAAAAAAAAATAGTATCTTGAAAAAACATACCCACAAAAAGATGCCATAACTCTTCCTTTTAACCCCTTCACGGCAAAGCCTGTACATGTATGGGCTCACGATGCAATGCAATGCAACAATACCCATGTACGTGGTAATGTGATTTGTCGCTGATCACAGAGATTCAAATCACTGGCCTGTCAATCCGACACCCCAAGCCCAATCTTGCAAGGGGCGTTCCAGGATGCTTCTTCCGAGAGGTTTAGTTTAGGAAGACCAGAAGACAAGTTCAGTGACACCACAAAGCCCTACCTCTTCCTAACTGTCGCTTTCATCTGGTATCAGAAAGAGGGAGGAGAGTTACTCCTGCTGTTTAGGGATTATTCAAATCTTGCAGTTTATTATTTCATTGTTTTTTGCATTTATTTAATTTTTTTTCTTGTAATTCAATTATCTGTTTCTTTTTTTAGTTGATTTTTTTTGTTGTTTGATCTCTATTTTATTTCCTTTTTTGTTCTTTATTTCTCCTCTTTTTTCCCTTTTCCTTTGGTGTTTTTTTTGGGGGGGGTGGTTGATATGTGGGAGAAAATCTTAAAAAAAAAAAAAAAAAAAAGTTAGTAGTAGTTTCAGTACCCTTCCCCCAAATATCCAGCTCAAATTTGTTTGTGCTTAGAGTTAGTTAGTATTTTTAATAATGAAGAAGCAGTTTACTGCTGAAGAGGCTTCTGCCCTGCTGGAATCTGCCTCTGATTCTAGTGCGACTGACACGGCGTCAGGCTTGGATGCAGGTCAGTTTTCTGCCATTGACAGCGATGTCAGTGTCTCAGTTCCTTTTGCTGCCGGTGATGGTGAGGTATGGGTTCCACCATACCAAACCTCACCAATCTTCCCACTTTTTACTGCCATGCCTGGCATAAAGGTGGATGTGGCAGGTTTTACCCTGGGCAAGATATACTTTCTTGGGGAGTAAGATTTTGGGCCCTTATCCTTTGTATGGGCATAACCAAAAAAATGACTATACGCTTCTTCTGCAGCATAGACAGTTATGTCTACCCCTATACAATGCCCAGGTTATGTTATGAAATGCTGGTACGTTTTCTGCATTTAGCCTGACAGGCTATAAAAGGTAAGCCCCCGTCTTACCCACTTTCAGGCCAGGTTTGCAGAGTTGTATATCCTCCAGCAAAAGTTAGCCATTGATGAGTCTCTCATGAAGCACAAGCGGAAACTCACATTCAAACAGTACATTCCTTTAAAATACTCCAGATATGGTTTAAGTTATATAAACTCTATGAGAGTGTAAGTGGGTACGTTCAGGCATTCCAGGTCTATGGGGGAAAGCACTGCCACCTTGACCCTCCTGGTTGCCCATAACATCTGGGAACCAGTGCTCAAAATGTGTGGGACCTTATACTCCCCCTGATTAACAGAGGGTACCGTCTGAACCTTGATCATTTTGTTCAGACTGCTTTACTGTTTCGAGACAGTTGCCTGCAGTACTCGCAGAACAGTTAGCACAGACCCGGCTAAAAAAGGGGGAATACTCCGCTCTGCAGAAGGAGGAGCTGCTGGCACTTAAGTTTAGAGACAGGAAGGATGTGTGCATGCACCACACCATCCATGACAAGAGCACTATGCCCGTTCCTGTTCGTGGCAGAGCTGGGGTTACTTTGAAGCCAGCGTGCATCAGGGACTATAATAGGCACATAGGAGGTGTGGACCTGGCAGACTAGCTGCTACAGCCATACCTCACCATGAGGAAGGACAAGGCCTGCTACAAAAAGGTGGCAATATAAATGATTTTATGTATGATTCTCATACATAAAAAGTCACCCCGGATCATAAACATTTCTGCAATTTCAGCTCCAGTTGATCTCCGAGGACTGATGAAGCCCACTTCGTTTATAAAATCCCCCCAACTGCCACAAATAGAAACTCCCAAAAGGAATGCCAAGTGTGTTTAAGGAACACACCCTTCTGGCCGGGATTCTGTGTTGGCGATGGCTCCAGGGAGTATTATGTAGCTTCCATTAATCACCCAGCATCTGCCAGTTCTTAATCTCCATCTGCTGTCAACGGTTAACCCCATCACCTGCCACTACTCACAATGTCTCTGTATTTTTCATTCAAAGTACACTGTGTTAAGAAACATACAGGAAAATGCCCCCAAAACAGGCAGAAAATGGTTACAAATACTATTATAAATGGAGGAGGGAAATTGTTTTGAGACCCTGTGACAGTCCCCAAATTCAGACATGGGTCCATAAAATCAAATGGTCAAAACTTCAAAGCTGAAAAGTGCATGTCCCCTATAGGACCCTATAACTACAGACAGTGGTGACTCTAAGAACAATATATATACCACAGTATTTATTGGATTAACATAATACCTAAAAGACAAGGTTTCAAAAGTTTTCCTTTCTTTCTTCTCATTCTTGGCAGCAATGTGATTCACAATGGGGCCCCCAGAATGCAGGTGTGCCCATACATTTAGAATACTCTGTGCATATTAGTCCTGCGGCTGGGGGGAGGGGGTTCCAAATTTGGTGGGGGGCAAAAGGGGGCTCAAGGAATAATTTAGGTGGGCAATCCGCCTGTAGCGATGCCTATGACTACAAAATACCATGGCATATACTGAGGACAGTGATGTACTGGGGAATACTGCAGAATGCAAAATAGTTTGTTTTACGGCAGCCGCACCCACCAGGTCTACGCAATTCATTTCAATGTTCCATTTTGTGAAAAAAGAGGAAAAAATAATGTCACTAAAAGCTTTGGCAGCAAATGGTGGGGTGGCGGGGTCCCAAAACAGACATGGGCCCATAAAATCAAATGGTCAAAATTCCACGTTTGAAACCTGAAAAATGCAGCTATGGTAATATTAATTGTGGGGTGCACTGGGCCTTTTCAGGTTTCTGGCTTCAATCCTTATTTCATTTTGCACATTCAACGCCCACTACCTCCCTTCTTAGTTGTTGTTCTGCTCCCATCAACCATAAACCTATAAATAATGTCTCAGCCTGAATCCTCAGCCAGTTCTGTTATTTCGGTCCTTAGTCCAGCAATTAATTCTCCACTGTTCCTGACCGTCCATAAAGCTAAATAATCCAAGCATGAAATCGTGTAATTTACTAATTTAATTTTCAGACAGGATCCATGGTGTTATGACATTACATGTAACTAGGTATCACCTGGCCAGGACTATAGGCCACC
The DNA here is from genome assembly GCF_027358695.1 of Spea bombifrons. NCBI lineage: Eukaryota > Metazoa > Chordata > Amphibia > Anura > Pelobatidae > Spea > Spea bombifrons. The sequence goes on along the minus strand of NC_071099.1, from coordinate 1,720,098 downwards.
CACTTTCACAATAAGGGAAAAAATAACATATTTTGTCCTACTCTTACAGTTTGAGGAAGGTGTTTTGCCCATTGTCCTCACCATGCTTGATCGAAGTCCAGAGTACAGAAGGGATCCAGCTGCAGATGTGTCAAAACGAAATAGCCCCTCATATGTTGGAAGAGTGCTGAGTGCGATGGTGAGTATGATAGTATCCTAGATATAGATTTTCAGGAACACTCCAGCCATCTCATGCACCTTAATGCATACGATAGCTGCAAAGTTCCTGAGAAGTAAATTGCCGTGGGTCACTCTGCAGAATCCGTCCAGAATTCACCTGAACACGGTCTGCCAGTAAGCTCTAGAGCTGGCTGAGTGAATGCTCCAGAAGGAGAAGACACCCCTATCCATATACATTAAAAGATGCCCCGAGATCTTTACTCCTATCAGTGATGGGCTGTTTAAAGCAGCCCATCAGTGATGCAAACTGTTGGACACAGAGGTGGCAGGGAAGTGCAGCTTCTTGATAGGGTGTTTTTTTCAGGTTAAATTAATGCGAGTAAAAGTACTTGCTTTCTCTCCAAGGAGTTATCTCTCACTGCAATCTTCAAGATATATAGATAAATGTACAGTGACAGCAGAAAATAACCAATTGGATCGTCTACTCTGGCTGTTTTAATTACATTTTGTTTATAGATTCTTGCGTGTTGAAAGATTTCTATATTTTGCAGCTAATTCTTTTTGATATCTCCTCTTACCACATTATGCTCTATTTAAAATAACTGCTACTTATAAGAAAGAATATAATAAAGGCCATTTGTATGTACAAATTAACAACTTACTTGGTTGAGTTGATAACTAGGCATAACTGCTAACAATCCTACATTGCTTTACAAATGCTCAGATCCTTATACATTTTTTCCCCAGGTCAACAGTAATGATGATGATGGAGTTCTTATAGGAAACTGGAGTGGGGACTACTCAGGAGGTGTGAGCCCTACAACATGGAACGGAAGTGTTCCAATTCTCCGTAGCTGGATTCAGAATGGGCCAGTTGCATTTGGACAGTGCTGGGTATATGCAGGAGTTCTGTGTACAGGTTTGTCAAACAGTTGTATTTCACAAAAGCTACTGCAACCTTATTCAAATGTAATCACATTCATTTTCCCAGAAGAAGAAACTTCAGAACATAACTAACATCTTAAAAAGTTTATTTAAATGATCAAAACTGCATACCTTTCACATCTCTGTTAAGTGTCCAGTTACTATCAACTCAGACTTGCCCTTCAAAACTCAAGAAGGCTCAACTATTTGCCTTTTTGTGTTTGGTTTCTGCTAAGATGGCATATACTTCTGCCCTTTTTTTCCTGTTTGAGGTTTCACTGTAAGATCAAGTACGTATTTTCATTTTTGAAATTTGTAGGCCTAGTAAATACGTAGCCTTAAGTAATTGTTAGGGATAATAATGAGACAAAATAGGCAAAACCACTATTTTCTCACACACGCAAAATAACGACGCTACCAAATATTGTAGTACCACATCCACAATATTAATTTAAGGAGATACCCTATATTTTATCTCCAATCCTAAATTCTTTCAGATCGCCGAAAATTATAATTCAAATTAGATAGATATCGCCACGATAGTCAATCAAAAATATTATTTATTGTGAATACAATTTACAATATATATATATGAGTCACTCAGTGCATAATATAAAATATAAACATCTTAAAACATATCAAAAATAAATACAGTATATTATCGATAGTTATCAATATGAATTGGTATTTTATGAGTCTAACACACAATTAATTTCCAGTCCACTCAGCAACCAAAAATAATAATCAGGGTAGTAATAAAAAAAATCACTAACTCTATCTATATCTTAGTTCTACTAATATAACAATTAAAAGTAATTTAATAATGTCTAAGAGTATTAGTGAAGTTCCTAATAGATGCAAATAATGTCAAACTTCATCTACATCTAAAATACCTTTTACATTATTGTCTTCATCACGGGTTATAAGCTGCAGTCTCACAAGCCGTCATATACAATAATGCCAAATACTTGCTATTTCCCAGAAACAGGGAATTCTATATGAAGAAGACAAAATTCACCTCTATTCAGAATAATAAAACAATTATAATTACCACCACTTGTTGCTGTTGTCCAACTGCTCCTTGTAGAAGTTAATCCAGGTTCAGTGGCAAGAAATGAAGTGGAAAGAATATAACTTTCTAAAAGTTATATAGGTTAGAACTCCAAGTAACTCCAAGAGTGAAATATGGTGCCAGGATGTTAAGATTCCAATTCTCTGAGGTAAATTTGGTGAATGAGTCCGTCAGGGTCTGTCTCTTTCAGGGTGCGTTTTTAAGGTCCGTTTTTAAGGTGAGTCCCTAAATTATTAAAGACAGAGCTTATTATCATAGCCTCCACCTCTTGATTGGAATTATCCAATCATAACGGTGGGTTTCACCCATTATAATTAGGATTTCTACTCATATTTACACCGTTGTAATTTCTTTATTTACCTGTGAGAGACGCTCTGGTCTAAGAAATAACTTAAAACCATTACATATGTGTTTGGAATTTATCCTTGGTCACCCTTATCGCCAGGTGTTACTTCCTAGATAGTAACTCAGGTCTTGGTAGTCTTCCCATGTATCCCCCTTTCCAATTTACATTCCTAAGGATATGCAGCGTCTACTCCTTAACTTTCTCATAAAAGATAACATTAATTGTATCATATATACGCTGAAACATCATTATACATGAATACTCCTTTGTTCTCAATTATAGAGGGAACAAGGACAAAAAGAAATAATCATTATATGATTAAGTAAAATAAAATGGCTCTGACTCCATTTTGTGCTCATGTAAAATACAGAATATATAGAATACATGTTTTCCCTCATAAAATATCTGACATAATATTAAGCACATCGGTCAAAATGCGTAAGTATGTGCAAAAAATAGGAAAATGCATATGTACATATGCTAGACAAAGCTCTTGATTTTACCTGCAATAAATATAAAAGCATCTAAACATATCATATTTATTGATTTAATAAAGACAAACAGGATTAACACTTTATTTACAATGAATATTTTGGCCAGTTAAGGGAATTTAATCGACTTGTATCACTTGTTTCAAAGCACTATATACCTTCTATTTTTCTATAGATTGCATAGGGAAGGAAACTGAATATTGTTTGTATTATAATTCTATTTAGCTCTCAGATGCCTGGGGATACCAGCTCGTTTGATCACAAACTTTGAGTCTGCTCATGACACAGATCAGAATCTGATTGTTGATCGATACTATGATGAATATGGAAATGCCCTTCCATGGTCAGCAGACAGTGTTTGGTGAGTCGAAAGAGAGGTTCAGTAAGTCCTCTAGGGTCCAAATGCTATATCCTGTTGTTCATTTCCCCAAATCCTTAATTACTCTTTGCTGTATGTCTCAAATTGGAGAGATCTTCATGTACTCTGCCACCCAACATATAATGTTTTCTCATTGTAGTAAGTTTGAATCTTGTGGTTCCTTTTCCTAATATTTTTACTAAGGAGGTGATTTTAATAAAACTCCACTTCTCAGGAATTTCCATGCATGGGATGAAGGCTGGTTCGTTAGAAAAGACCTTGGAAATTTCTACAGTGGATGGCAGATTCTGGACTCTACCCCACAGGAGCCTAGCCAAGGTATAGTAACATGGGTATATACACATATATTGTAGCACATGTTCAGAAGTCTGTCACGTCCTGTGACATATCTTGGATGGGCACTGTCCTAGGCCTGAACCAGGTCAGTGCCCCAGCCATTCCCAACCATAGAGTGATAGTGTGGTGCAGAGTAAATTCACTATGGAGGCTGTGCAGGGTAGGCACAGTGCTCTATAGTGTATATGAGCCAGTTACAAAGGAGATCTCTGATCTTCCTAACCAGACAAATGCCATGCCAGGGAGCTTGAACTCCAGTTATACGGAAGAGGGGTTGCCACGCACCTAGAACTGCAACCCAAGGCCAAGTCAGCCAGACTTCCATCCTGGTCACATCCTTGTTAAAGCAGATGATGTCAAATCTCAGCGGAGGGAGAGGCTGAGTTGGGGAAGTTTGGGTAGACGTGCACGGCGGTGGGACTAGCCCACCACGTGGAGCAAGTAGACAGAACCAAACTCCACCCTGCCCAGAGACAGAGTAATCAGCTCTGATTCCTTGAGCCTTTTGGCCAAATCTAGTAAGTCCCCAGGTATGCCCAGAACAGAATTGCTTTGTAGAAATAAATCTATCAATCAAAAGCGTCTCTTTGGAAACAGCAACAAATTAGCAAATTTAGTTGCAAATGTTTTGTGAAAAAGCTGCACCAAAGCAAAATGGTTTAATTATTATGTAAGAAATTTGTGCCACAGACATTGTCATTAAAACATGGCATTCAGTTAGATTACTTTATGTCTCTAGTCTCTATTCTTTATTTCTCTTCCACATTCTTCTTGGCAGTATCCATACTATGAATTAAAAAAATAATCTTAATATAAAATGTAAATGTTGCGCTGAGTATATGAAAGAGAAGACCATGCCCATTTATGCAAAGAGTGACAGTTTTGAGTCTTTATAAAAGTCCTTTAGACAAAACAAAAAACTAAATAAAAGAAAAGATGCTTAATATTATGAGTACTACCATTATCAGGAACAAAACCTCATATCAGCGATCTAGATGGCGTTCTAAGGTACTGTGCTGGTGATGGTGCTTGAGCATCAGTGATCATGGTGAAGGACAATTCAAGTCACACAGCTTACCATAGTTAGCCTAGGGGCTAGATACCTTAGGTTAACCTAACCTGCCTAATTAGGTACTTGCAGATATTATTTGGCCTAGGGAATACAAAAATGACATATATATTTTAGTGCATAATGTTTCAGTTCTTGCTCTAATTTTTAATTTTCGAATTTAGGTTCATTTCGCCTTGGCCCAACCTCCCTCAAAGCAGTTAAAGAAGGGGATGTCAATCTGGATTTTGATACACCTTTTGTATTTGCTGAAGTGAATGCTGACAAAGCAGACTGGGTTGTGTATGGAGATGGCTCCCGCAGAAGAATTTACAATGATACTCGATCGATCGGACAGTTTACCAGCACCAAGGCAGTAGGTGCCTTCACCCGCGTAGATGTAACAAATGACTACAAATATGCAGAAGGTGACTGTGATAATCCTTTTATAAGTCCAAGTTCTGACGTTGACAAATGATTATAATTAATGTTATTTTGTATTTGTCCAAATAGCAGCTGGCTTATAACATAGGTTTTTTTTTAGATATTATTTTAAGAAAAAAAATAGGCATAAAATATCTTCTTGCCTTGTATGCTCAGGTACTGCAAAAGAAAGAGAGGTCTTCCAGAAGGCCCGGAGTAATCTACCAAGTGTGGGCTTCAGAGTTATGTCCCGAAGAGCAGGAGGAGGAGCGGGAGGAGCAGGAGCCTTTTCAGCGGCAGAACGTACGGATGAGCCTGCCCCGAAACCAGACTTTACGGGCACCTTTAAGCTGAGTGGGCAGCCTCAGGTTGGGGAGAATGTCGTGGTCCCCCTGGCACTGAAAAACACAGCTGCTGACACTAAGTCTATTAAAGTAAATATAACCGCCACTGCCATTGTGTATACCAGGGCACCGGTAAAAGAGATCCTGAGCGAGGAGAAGTCTGTCAGCCTTGGACCTAATGAAGGTAAGAACTGGTGGTTTACACCTTCACACAATCAAAAATTATAAGATTATCAGTTAACAAATAGTGTAACAGCGATGTGGGAACTCCCTCTTCATGCATGCATTCTTAGGATGTGGTATTGCATGTATGGAAAATCAGTACTTACTTTTGTGTGGTGGGGACAAATAAACCCAGGTTAAGGAGTTTCCACAAAAATAAAAGGGCAGCAGCAGCTGATACGCTCTACATAATAACTATATTACAGATGTCCGCCTCAATAGGTGACATTGCATTAATTGCACTTAATTTATATAGTTGGTCTAACAACAAAAATAGTTTCAGAAGGCGCCACAACAAGTTTTTTTTAGTATTTTCAACCTACGCTCTGAAATTTCACCAGTAACAGAATTTTCTCCAGAAAAATACTTTTAATATAACCCAGTTTACTGATAAAAATCCATAATTACCCGTTGACATTTTTAATAATAAATACCAAATGAGATGAGATGTTGATGAAGCCTTAGACACAATTAAAAATCGTGTGCGTTTAACTAGTATTTTGCTTCTTTTATTCCCCAGAGAAGAATGTACCGGTAACAGTTTCCTATTCTCAGTATAAAAATGCCATCACAACTGACAACATGATACAGCTGGTGGCGGTGTGTGAAGATGACAAAGGAGGGAGGCTATTGGTAGATACAGTAGTCACCCTAAAGAGCCCACCTTTACTGATACAGGTACCTGTTGTATTGGCATTCATGACAAGACAAATAATAATTCAGAGAGCGACGCAAATAATCAAATGTAAACAGCATACTCACAGTCTTCTGTATCAACGGCGAGGCTCAACTTGATGGGTTTGGTTTTTTTCCCCAAACCTAAATTTAATGCTATGTTACAGTATGAACTGTAGTCTCATTAGCATTAAAATACTACAAATGAGGCTATTTCTGATGACCACCTGGCTATGTATAAAATGCCTTATTTATTATTAAGAATATGCTTTAAAGTTGAAACAGAAAAGGCATCACAGGAAGAAATATAGATTTTTACCATACTGGTGTAGTAAAGTCTGCACAGTACATTCTGTGTCTTATTTTTACAGTAAATCTCCAGCTACCGAACTAGAATTCCCTATTTAGGAGTAATGCGTGATTATCTGGCAAATATCACTAAATGATTTACTGAGAATGAGAACGTTACAATGAAAAATATGTAAAACCAAACTATTGTTGTTGAGTTGTGCTTAGAAGTAATTTTTGCTTTTGTGACCATAAGATATTCATCATATAGAGAACCCGCATTAACCTAGCAGGGACGTCTCTTCACTGTTTAGCAACCAGAAATACTCAATCTTTTGAAATGCGCACATCATTTATAATGTTTTCTTCCTCCAGATCACTGGGCAACCCGCTTTAAACAAACCATTTACCGTTGATATTATATTTTCCAACCCAATTTCCGAGGACGTTGCAAACAGCCGGCTAATAGTAGAAGGCAGTGGGCTGCTGAAACAGCCACTCACAATTAAGTAAGTATCTTTTTCCCCTCATTCTCAATCAGCCAATCAACATATTTGGGTCCTGATCAAAGTAGCTACTGAACACTGTCAGAAATGTATGATGCTTTTTTTATATGAGAAGTTTGTTCACAGTCGCTTGACGTAACAGTAAATTTATTTCTGAAACGTCCTTGTGTCCCCATGAACCACTAGACTGAGGGCTGACCCTAATGACCAGAATTTCTTGTGATTCATACCCTGTGTTTTTTAAACCATGATGTTTTCCATATTAGGTACAGCTGTATAAGCTATATATTGTTTTATTCAGAAGCAGGGGCTTCTAAAATCATAGAAATCCATAAGGCATATTCGTTTTTTAGTGGAAATTTGTAAACAAAAACAAAAAAACCACAAACCCTATACTAAAAATAGAGTAATTTTTGCAATTTTACTTAGGATTTCTTCTACACAGCAGGTGCCACAGTAGAACAAACTAATTTATGTTCAGCAACATCCCCTGATTACAGCAATACCTGACACGGTGCCATCACTGGATCGTTATAAAGATTTTACTTTCATTTTTTCATTTATAAATATGTTTCTTTCTTTTTTTTTTGGAAAGGAGAGAAATTTTGTTTCTCCTCCTCTTCCCTCTGATCTCTTCCCTCTGATCTCTTCTGTGCTGATTAATAGCACTGCATTGATGATCGCAATGTGTGTTAACTGCCACATGGGGGAGCCATCAGAGATCCCTGCTGGGTCTATTCTGTCTTCCAGTGACCTTCCACTGGATGTCTGCATTGAAGAGAATGCCCACACACATGGACAGAAATGTCTATTGTAATAGTGTATCTACACAAGATCAGCAGGAAGCTAGAGATGCTGCCTTTTGTGACAGGGGGGATCCAGGCTGTCATTAGACAGCCTGATCTCATGTGAAGCAGAAGGGATCTGTCTCTCCCACTAGAATAAAGTAACAACATGCAAGTCCTAAGGGGCATCTTGCTACTTTTTGTATGGCTGTACCTGTACATCTACAGTATAGGGCCATTAGGGAGTTAAAAGAGAGTGCTATATATTAACAGAAGATATAATCCTATGTTTTAGGAGCCCTAGCTAGGAAGAATTTAGAAGCTTTTAATATGGATTAATTGTACACAAAATAGGTGAAGTGATGCTTCAATGTTTAATGTGTGAGAAGCAAATAAAACAATACATATGATAAATAATGAATGTCATTGATGGTGAATGCCAAATTTAGTTTTCATTTTATTTTTTTTTCCAGTGCACCACCTCTGAAACCCAAACAGAGATCAGTAACTGAGTTTCAAATCTTCCCGTACCGAACTGGCGAGAGAAGTCTCATGGTGGATTTCTCATCAGATAAATTTTCTGATGTGAAGGCATACCAGACAGTCAATGTAGCCTCAACTTAGTAAATTCAAGTCAATAAAAAAAAAGAAAGAATTATAAAAGCAAATCATGACTGATTCAGTTCCCAAAGAAAACAAAAGTATGAGTTATGCCATCAGCACATGCAAACATACCATTTACAAATACATCAAATAAAAATGTATAACAATAAAAACATTAGTGGTCTGGCTTTGTTTTTACGATCAAATTCACTGCAAGAGAAGGGGTGGGTATACAAGGTCTGCTTTGAATTCTGAATTTTAATTCATATAACGTGCACTCTCTGTAGTCTGGAATAAAGCAATACGGCATTCGTCTCCAACTATATGGTGTAAGAACACTCAGCAGGCCAGTTTTTGAGAATTGTGATTAGAGATGGTTCAGCCGCCTGCTATTTCCAACATCCGCTTGGGAATTAATGAAAAACCTGTACTGATGTACATGGGAGGTGGGTTTGAAGGCCATGACAATGTGGCTAAGAAAATGGAAACATATTAGAGTTTCAAGCACATGGCTTAACACTAATAAACAAAGGGGTAAAACGTTTAAGTAGCATTAGCACCATGCCTGAGAACATTCCAGGTCTGCTAGTGTGGATGTTCACAGTTCCTCCTCATATGACACTTGTGAAGAAGTAGATTTTAGCCAGGTAAATTGGTTTAGCAGGGACGCTGCTAGTTATAAATGAGAGACAATTGGACAGCAGTGAAAGCCATTATCATCACTTACTTATAAAGAGGATTGTTTCAGAGAACAGGTAAACTGACTCTATTCTCAGGTACATCCAGAGAGTTCTTAGGTGATCAATAACATTCAGAGACTGGAGTCCGTTGTAGGTACAAGCAAAAATCTTAAGAATATATTTGGAGCTCAATGATTGTCTGAATATATTCATTACCCAAACAACAAGCGCCACTTTTTATATTATGAATGTTGAAGAGGGCCTGAGAAATTACCTAAAACAGTGCAATATGTTTGGTGAAATCATGATAAATAATTAGGACAATCACATTCGCATACAGATTTATACACAATGCAGACATATGACCCCTTTTACCAGGGACACTTATGAAGAATGTATCAGACAGCATCAGTAAGGCACTAGGCCTAGGCAGGCAGACACATCCAGCCAGTGGCGTCTCCAGCTTTCATATTTAGGAGGGCACATGGGGGGACAGGGACCAACGTATGGGAGGGCAATTATAAAACCATACATATACACTATATATGTATATATACAGTATCTCACAAAAGTAAGTACACCCCTCACTTTTCATGTGACAACACTGAAGAAATGACACTCTGCTACAATGTTAAATAATGACTGTACAGCCTGTATAACAGTGTACATTTGCTGTCCCCTCAAAATAACTCAACACACAGTCATTAATGTATAAACCTTGTCAACAAAAGTGAGTACACCCCTAAGCAGAAATGTCCACATTGGGCCCAATTAGCCATTTCCCCTCCCCAGTGTCACGTGACTCGTTAGTGTTATAAGGTCTCAGGGGTGAATGGGGAGCAGGTGTGTTAAATTTGGTGTTATTGTGCTCACACTCTCTCATACTGGTCACTGGAAGTTCAACATGGCACCTCATGGCAAAGAACTCTCTGAGGATCTGAAAAAAATAATTTTTGCTCTACATAAACATGGCCTGGGCTATAAGAAGATTGCCAATACCCTGAAACTGAGCTGCAGCACGGTGGGCAAGACCATGAGGTGCCATGTTGAACTTCCAGTGACCAGTATGCGAGAGTGTGAGATCGATAAAACCAAATTATTCTGTGTGCTCAAAGTCTTCTCCAAACTCACCTGCAAAGCCCTGTGTTTAAGGGTAAACCTCATTCTATCTGTGTGATCTATGTTCTCTCATTGTTCTCTCTCTTGTCACTGTTTACATCTATTCTCTCCGTTCAGTGACCTGTTTAAATTTTTAGTCATTTTCTAAATATCTTAACTTATTCCCTTAATACCAGCAATGCTGTATTGATCTATATGTTTTAGGAACCTGAAGCCTGCAAATATAATATTTGACACTGGGAGACATTTGAAGATAACGGACTTCAGACTTGTTGCAGAAAACATCATCGGGTATACAAAGGCTACAGGAATAACTGGGACCTTCACTCAACTTGCCCCAGAGGTGAGAATGTATACAGTTTGTATTTTGCTGTAGGATTGTACTGTATGCTTGAAAGTTTTCATGGGATATTTAATTCAGTTTAAATATTAAAAACTGCTAAATGGTTATACTGGCAGAAACACTTCATTGAGGTTGAGCCTCCAAGAAAAAAAATAGAGTTCTCACATACAGTAATAACTTGTAATAAAACATTAAACATGTAATATTTATTACTCATCAGCACCAAGCATAATTTGTCATGGAATCAGACTGTTGGGGATTAAAGTATGAAAGTAAAAATTAAGTACACAGCGACTGCTTGTGTCTCCTACCTTCCCAAGGTAATGGAGATGAAAGGAAAAACATCATCCTGATAAGGCCCCAAGACTGATTGACCACGTTCTAAAGAGTATAGGCGTGCAGGACCCTCTTCAGCCTTCTGCTCTCGATGAGGAATCTCTCTCTGACACATTGTATATTAAGATCTAGAGGAGCACCTGAAAAGACAACTACAATATTCAGAATTGTAACTGTAAACTCACAATATCAAAATTATTAATGAATGGGAAAAACTCACAAAATAACAAATAGATAAAAATATCCAATTTTTGGTTCATGTTTATCCTTAATGGTATTGCTCGAGGCACTAAAAATATCTTCATATGTTTTCCTCTTCAGGGTGGATACTTTAATTGATCTTCCAGATCTCATTTAACCCCTTCGTAACAATGGCTGATTTAATTTTTTGTACCCTTCGGGACAAAAGCTGTTTTAACATTTCCACAGTGCTCGTGGTTAGCTGTAATTTTCTTATATTGTTTTTCTTCATTATTTTGATAATATTTTGAGAAAAAAAGCAAGTTTTTCTGACTTTTACTTGAAAAAAGTATTTGCTCATCTACAAAGCTAATGAAAAATGCTAAATAGATTCTACTATTTGTACTGAGTTTAGTAATACCCAATGTTTTTTGGTTTTGGCTTTTTGCAAGTTTTAGGGCAATAACTACAAGGAGCACATTGCTATTTCAAAAAAATATTCAAATATGGTCATTCTGCCCCTATGTCCTATTAGGGACATCTTTAAAGCAGGTTATTTCAACTTAACCCTATCAAACCATATATGTTTAAAAACTACACACCCCAGGGTATTTCAAATTCTGGTAGTGTAACCTTTTCAATGGACTTATTTTACCAGAAGCCTTTGTCAAAAATAGTGGTGTTTTTTTTTTACACACATTGTACTTCGGGTATAAATTTACTGCTCCTGGAATATGCCCTTGTCAAACAACACACCGATATATGTTCAGCAACATCTCTTGAGTACAGTTATATCACCCATGCATGGGTTTGTCGGGTTATTTGGGAGGTAAAAGGCCACCTTTGCGAGGTGTGCATTTTTTTTTGTAATTTGGACATCTGGTCAGTCTGTGCCCATGTGGTATTTTTGGGATCTTTGAACCCGGCCAATTTCATCTACCCCATCAAATCATACATTTTTAAAAACTAGACACCCCATGGGCATTTAACATTCCAGTATTTTAACTCTTTTTATTTTTGTGAAGATATAGAACTAATTTTAGGACCTGCTCATAAAAATAAACCTTTTTATATATTTTTTTTTACTTTTTTGACATTTTGTTGGAACTGGAAGGTTCCCCTGATGGTGACAGCAGTGGGGGATTATTTTTACATGTTACTAAATTTTTAACACACTGAACAAGAAACTACAGAAAAACAGTACATTTTTAAAAAATAGAAATACATTTACGTAACATATATATATTAGTAGTACATAATAATTTAAGTATAGGGCAGTTGAAAAAAACATCTAGGAAGAACAGTGCCTTTAAGCCACAAGGCTACATTACTGAGTAATATCGAAGGACAACAAATGCATCCACTCTATAAAATAACTTGCTGTCCATGTGAAGGACATGTTAAACCTGCTTGACTGGTCCCACAAAATGGAAAGGATATGACTTACGTACCTCTTATTAAAATAAAAGCTATTCATTCATGAACATCAGCTGTTACTATGCTTAATATAGCAGGAATGTACAGCAGGTGTTGTCATATTTTGGCATGGTTGACCTGGTAATTATAACAACATAGCTGCAGATAATTTTTAATTGTGTTTTTTTTTATACATACATTTTTATTATTGGGCATTATAGTGTGAGATTTGTTTGATGTTAAATAAAGTCAGATCTGTACAAACTCAACAATCAAGATGGTATACTGTGATGGGAACCATGATAAAGAAATAAGAGTTGGGTGCAATCCATCTCTTGCATCCCCAAAGCTGGCACTAACTATTATCCCTCTTTATATTTGTTTGGATTTACACACCCGAGGTCCTATAAATCATTTTACATATATATTTGCCTTACTCGTCCTCTGATAATCATAATACCTACTATAATGCAGTAAACAAGGTTATCCAGGATTCTTCAACCAACCAAGCCACCATGTATTTTGGTGAAGCACTGCTCACTGAAACCTCTCATTCTCTGTTGATCACTCTTAGACTATTATTTCTTTTTATGCGTTTGCGATGTGTCGGCAAATTACTTGTTCTTCTCCACTTATGTTTCTTAAAAATTAGAAGGATTCCTTGTAAACAGGGATGTCCTCAATGCAATGCAGCTACTGGAACAGGAAACAGTATCTCTAAATAAGAGTTTCTCAAAATAATTCAAACAAAGTACTAGCAATAACTGAGTTTTTCTTTCATGTATCTTCAATATTATTTTTTGGATTATGAAAATAGACCTTAAAATGAGTTATTCTTATAGCCAGAATTTAAATATTGTAGCAATTAGAGACCCCCTGTTGGGTAAAAGTATTAGAGACTGAGAAACTGTCTGTAGAACATAGGCAGTTTAATGCCAGCATAGAAAAGAGACTCCACACCAGAAATTAGGTATTAGGTTTGTTTATTACACTTCTGTGGATCACTCCATGAAGCTACCTTGCCAGACTTAACCAACCACCATTCATTTTATTATATATTGCCATATTCATAAAAAAAACTCCATACATTCATGCACATGATTGCTAAAACCATGCATGAATACGCACACTCTAACATGATATGCTGACATACACACTGACATATACACTCTCACTGGCCACCTTATTAGGTACACCTTGCTAGTACCCGGTTGGACCTCCTTTTGCCTTCAGAACTGCCTTCATTTTATTTGATATGGACATGATGGCATCATGCAGTTGCCACAGATTTGCTGGCTGCACATCCATGATGCGAATCGCCCACCACATCCCAAAGGTACTCTATTGGATTGAGATCTGGTAATTGTGGAGGCCATTGGAGTACAGTGAACTCATTGTCATGTTCAAGAAACCAGATGGGAATGATGTGAGCTTTGTGACATGTGCACATGGGTACACTGTGGTCATAAAGGGATGGACATGGTCAGCAACAATACTCAGGTAGACTGTCGCGTTAAAACGATGCTCAATTGGTACTAAGGGGCCCAAGGTGTGCCATGTCCCCACACCATTACATCACCACCACCAGCCTGAACCGTTGATACAAGGCAGGATGGATCCATGCTTTCATGTTGTTTACGCCAAAGTCTGACCCAGCCATCTGAATGTTGCAGCTGGAATCAAGACTCATCAGACCAGGCAACGTTCTTCCAGTCTCCCATTGTCCAATTTTGGTGAGGCTGTACGAATTATAGCCTCAGTTTCCTGTTCTTAGCGGACAAGAGCGGCACACGGTGTGGTCTTCTGCTGCTGTAGCCCATCTGCTTCAAGGATTGACGTGTTGTGCAATCCTTGGTTGTAAGGAGTGGTTATTGTTGCGTTTCTGTCATCTCGAACAAGTCGGCCCAGTCTCCACCCAACTGCCACACACTGGATATTTTCTCTTTTTCGGACCATTCTCTGTAAACCCTACAGATGGTTGCGTGTGAAAATCCCAGTAGATCAGCAGTTTCTGAAATACTCAGACCAGCCTGTCTGGCACCAACAACCATGCCACGTTCAAACTCACTTAAATCCCCTTTCAGATGCTAGGTTTGAACTTCAGCAAGTTGTCTTGACCATGTCTACATGCCTTAATGCATTGAGTTGGTATCATGTGATTGGCTGATTAGCTATTTGTGTTAACAAGCAATTGAATAGTGGCCAGTGAGTGTATATTGAAAGAGGGAGAGAGGGAGACATAGAGAGAGACAGACAGACAGACAGACAGAGTACTCAAGTCCCTGTTGAGCCTGAAACTCCCTCTAGTCTGTAAACTCCTTTAAGCAGGGTTCTCCTCACCTGTTCTTCTGTAAGTCAAATTGTTATGGTATATACTACTTGTTATGTCCTGTCTACCCATTGTACAGCGCTACAGAATATGATGGCGCTATATAAAACAATAAATTATAGTAATAACTCACAGGGGCGCTATACAAACACACACACATACATAAATATACATACATAAAATATTCACACGAACTCTAATACTATGCACAAACACTGACTCTGACATATACTCTGATTCTAACAATACAGTTTACATACACACACACGCACACACTACTCCCCCTCCCTTCCCCACTCCGTCTTATCTTGCAGACACCGTCTCCATATCAGCTCACACTCTCACTGTGCACAGTGCTAGATTAAGGGATTAGCCGGTTTGAAGCAAAACATAAAGACAAAACACTTACAAATACGGTAATACTTTTAAAGTATCTAATTGGCCCTTGTGATGTATGTGTGGGGGTTTTTTCCAACTCTCATCTGCACAGATATGGCAGCAAGTGTTTCCCTCATCTTCCTGCGTGACTTTGATGTCACAATCATGCTGTGTAGGACATGAAAATGACGGAACTTTTATGCCACTGCAGCTACAGTTATAGCCTCTCTCTACCATTTCCTGTGTTTCATTCCTATGGAAAAGTTTCTTTTTCTCTAAATACAGTGAAAAAAAAAAATACATCACACTAATAACAATCAATGTGAATTTCAATAGAATTTACCCTGATTATTCTGCACCTTTCGTTGGAAACGCATAAGCCTTAAGGTGGTATCTTTTTATGGAAAATTCAGTTTGTCCCAACCCCAAATCATTTGTTTCATACAGAGGGCTATCCAACGAATAAAAACAACATCAATATCTAATGAGACAAGTGGAATTTCATACAGAAAACTTGATACCTTAATTAAAATATTGTTTTCAAATACATTAGTCAGAATTAAGAATTTCTAATTGAAAAGCATTGGTACCACTGTGGATAGTATTTTGATGCCACATGCTCAACCCAAAGTTAGTTGTATCTTATAGAGGGCTACCCAAGATAGATAACAGTTGCAATACTTACTACTTAATCAATGTGAATTCTGGTAAAATTCACATTGAATTTTTTTAGTCTCACAGAAACAAGATGGAATACAGTCATCAAAAACCAAGGACAAAACAACATAGTATGTAATATAAACATCCAATGTGCAGCTCTGATGAACTGTCTTATTCATAACCAAGTCATTCATGAACACTAATTAACAACTTGTCATTCATACTTAATCTTATCACATATGTATAATATGAAAGCATATAATTTACATGATGTACAGTTTAATTTACATATGCCAAAGATCACAATGGCAACTCTCAGTTGGAGGTCACGTCTATATCAATGACCCATCTTTAGGAAAATAAACTCCAAATGAGCATTGGCGAGCCATGCTCTTTCAACGACACATAAAACCATGAACGTCCCTTGCCATATATTTTTTAACCCTTCATTCCATCATAATTACATCACAGCTGGGATCTCCATCCTAGGTATGAAAACAAATGTTTTTAGTTATCCACCCTGCCCCATGCCAACCAGGATGTTCCATACCCAGCATCATTGAATATAAAAATAATAAGTGTACAGGGGGTCACACTGAAAGCTTAGAAAGCTGACCACTAAACAGGTCAGAACATGCCATCCCGCATAGCAGGCAAATGCCCAGTGGGCCACGGACTGGCAGTGGTCTATACACTCCGGTGGCAGATTAGGTGCTGCAGTATGCAGCCGCCATCTGGATAAACTCACACAGAGCGAGTATAAACGTGTGGTCACACTTACATTGTTTGGCTGATGCCAAGTGCTAGGTAATTCCTAGTAAATAATCGTGATAATAAAAAACAATATATGCTTTTTAAATATCATAAAACAAGATTAGTTGGTGTTAGTGATGATCATATGAAACATTTCTATTGTAAAACCAGAGCGTGTATCTGGTTTTTCAAATAGTGTAAGTGCAAGAATGAGAATTGCCATGCCCTTGGAATTAACTTGGTTACCATTTTGAACATGTGGGGAATGTAATAAAGGAAGATTATACAAAGGGATGTTTAAAAAATGGATGTCTCGAAAGAAGATGCAAATGACAGTACATCAGTTCAATGGAAGAGTTTCTACACATTCTATGCATATCACAATTGTAAATTGTAATACTTTTTATAGGGCTCTACTTCAAATAGCTATCCAGTAAAAACACTATAAGCAGTCCATATGCAGATCACGGTGTACTGTATGAATATTATTATAGGTTTGATGTGTCGTGCAAAGTTTTATGGACAATGATTTCAGTTGGGAAGGACGAGGGAATTGTTTTCCTTCAATTATCCATTTATATATATATAATACAGCCATGAAATTAATGAGAGTCAAGTGTAGTTGATCGTGTGTTGCTATGATTCATTCGCAATTTTACAAGAACATATCCTTTGCACGAAGTTGATACAATTTATTCCTGAGAGTAAGAAAATATAGCTACAAAGAAAATGGAATCTTTAGTCAAGGTATATACCTTATAATGGGCTAATGTAGAAAGATATGTGAAGTGACACAAGCTTTCAGGACCTCAGATGTACGTACTTTTGATCCATCTTTTTGATGGGATATGCCATCTTCTCAACAGAAGAGCAATATAAGTGCAGATCTCTTAATGCAAATATCTTGAAATCTGAGAAGGCATATATATATATATATATATACTGTACATATCCATCTATTGAGTATACGTATGTTTTGTGGCACTAACAATTCTCTAAGAATATGTATTGAAAATTGGATCCAATGTCATATATACACAAGCTCAGGAGTATATATATATATATATGAGTGAGCCTAGGGTTAGTGGTACCTGAGTGGAATATTTCTTTGGCCCTCACCCTTAACTAATAAAAAAAAAAGCACACACTATTAATTAGCATTAATACTGTTATTTCATAGGCAAAATAAAAAGGTATCAACCAATTTTGCTACTGCAAATATCACAGATATAAAAGCAATGCAGCAATGCTCTTGTTCACAGGTTCGGACATATTATTATTGAATAAATAGAGAAATATAAAATAATGAATTGATTAAAAAAAAATAGGCGCTGATGTTACATTGTGACTCATTCTGCTTTGTTTTTATCTTTCCATGTTGCTCGGAGCTGTGTCAAATAGGTGTTCCCAAGAAGACAAAGGTACAATTCATACCAGAAAGAAAAACAAAGTGTATATGTGATTCACTGAGTGTTAGTAATCCATCAGAGGTGATGTGAGTGCAGAGAAAGCACCACGAATGGGCACTTCTAGGTAGTCAGAGAACAGGACTTTCTTATTAATACATCAGGATCATATTCATTCAGAAATGAGCCTTGCCCTTTGGACACACAGGATGTAAATATACTGTATATGAGATCAGTGTAGTGACAGGGCTCGAAACAATTCTAAATTATCTTTAGTTTCTTTAGATTATAGTTGTATTTATGTCAAAATAGAATGAAATCTGGCAGCTAGTAAGAGGCATTTGGCTCATGCTCTAGAGTATAAGCTTCCGAGCAGGGCCCTCTTTACCTAATGCCTGTCAATTTTAGTTTTGACTATATGTATTCTGTAAATTGTTGGTGAGATATAAATCATAATAATAAATAATAATAATGTAGTCCGCTCGTTTATATCTTGTTACTGCAAGGCCTCGAGCACCATTTTGTCATATACATGAAGTCTCTGTACTGGCCACGTACTGTACTGGACAGGTCAATGCACACCCAATCCAAGCAGCTCAAGTTAATTTTTCTTGGTTGGCATCTTCATTAAAGTCATTGAAGTCAGTGAAAACTGAAACTTCAGAAACTTCAAAACTGGTAGATGCTTGGATCTGACACAAGTTAAATTCAAGTGTATCGCCAATGCACCCAACCCCTTCCAGAGTTTTCTGGTAACCGTACTTAAAGCTAGTTAAAACGAGAAGCCCCTCTCCTTCTTAGTGGTCATAATATTCTTGCCAATGATTGGGTGCATGAAGCAGCAAATGAATGGCAGGAAAGCGCTCAAATTGATATCAATATTAGCACTTTTCACACATGTGCATGGGATTCAGAACAGCCTGCAGCATTCGCCAAATCAGAACTGGAGCTCACTGAATGCGAGTATAACACGTGATGGGGGATGGGTTCGGCCAAACAGATCTTCTGCTCGACATTTAGCTGGGATTTGGGGAAGGGGCAAACACATATGGCGGGATCCTGTGGAATCTCTCCACACATTTGCAAATGGGACAACATGTAAATTTAAAGGGACCTCTCTGCTATCACATGCATTGTGAATAACACCTAGATTGCAGAATTCTGATATTATACTGTACATTGTAATCATTTGGAACTTTACATATAAATCATCATACTAATAGGAATCTATCCCTCCCTTTGCTAAAAGGTCAGTTTCATGTCTTATGTAACATATTGGTTTTAACAATGACTTTGTAAAAAATCGGGAACAATACCCTCTTGAGTCATTACTGGTGCCAGATAGATTTCTGGCGAACGAGCGATTTGTAGCATTCTTTAACTCAAGCTCATATGGTGAGGTAAAATATGTCCAACCCACTCTGATTGAATTATTATTTAATGTTTTATTGTATTATTAAATACTTACACTCGCTGGCCACTTTATCAGGTACACCTGTTCAATTGCTTGTTAACACAATGACATGGCAGCAACTCAATGCATTTTGGCATGTAGACGTGGTCAAGAAAACCAAGCATCAGAATGGGGAAGAAAGAGGAATTAAGTGACTTTGAACGTGGCATGGTGGTTGTTGGTGCCAGACGGGCTGAGTATTTCAGAAATTGCTGATCTACTGGGATTTTCACGCACAACCATCTCTAGGGTTTACAGTGCATAGTCCGAAAAAGAGAACATATCCAGTGAGCGGCAGTTGTGTGGATGAAAATGCCTTGTTAATGTCAGAGGTGAGAGGAAAATGGACAGACTGGGTCGAGATGATCAAGATATGCAGAATACCATTTCTGACAAGACATCAAACCTTGAAGCAGATGGGCTAAAACAGCAGAAGACCACACCGGGCGCCACTCCTGTCAGATAAGAACGGGAAACTTGGGCTACAAATCGCACAGGATCACCAACATTGGAAAATGGAAGACTGGAAGAACGTTGCCTCATTTGATAAGTCTTGATTCCAGCTGCAGGGTCAGACTTTGGCGTAAACAACATTAAAGCATGGATCCATCTTGCCTTGTATCAATGGTCCAGGCTGCTGGTGGTTTTGTAATGTGTGGGGGACATTTTCTTGTTACTTTTTGGGCCCCTTAGTACCAATTGAGTGTTGTTTAAACGCGACAGTATTGTTGCTGACTATGTCCATTCCTTTATGACCACAGTGTACCCATCTTCTGATGGCTTCTTCCAGCAGGATAATGCACCAAGTCACAAAGACTCTGCTGTATTTAGGAGAATTTCTAACAAACACTCATGTAACATCCCTTTAAAATAGCATTTAACCTACTTTAACATTTAAAACCATCTAAATACTCATTGGAACTGGCTTCCCTAGCAGCTATGGAAAAATATTAATCGTTCCCAGACCACTTGTGGAGTATCTTCTGTGAAATTTAAAGAGACGCCTTACACTGTTGTGAACAAGGGTTATGTTGCGGTGCTGTTTTAAGTTTGCGTTTACATTGTTGAAAAGCTCTTGGCATGGGAGGGATTCAAATTCAGGGATCATCAAATTATTTTTAAATGAAATGTGTACTAGAGTTTCCGGTAAAACAGGGTGTGTTTTGTGTTGATGAAAGATGCCTAGCTCTGGATCCTGATTAGTAACGTGTCACTGATCACAGGAGACGGCAGAAGAGAAGCTCCCACAGAGGAATCTTAACCCTGTCTCCAAGAAGCTGATGTGGAAAAGGGTAAGTTTCACTGGGCAGCGATCACTTGCAGACTGAAGCATCTATTTTTGTGACCATTTTTGTTTACCAGCTAACTGTCCTAGATTTTTTGCTATTGTCTCTGTTTGCCTCCCTGTGCCAGTAGCCTCTTTCCCAAGGATTTACATCCATGTTACCATACTCTACGCACATTGCATTTAATATTGCTTATCTGATGGTATTATCAACCTTTATTTTGAATTATGCCCTTAATTTGAGAAATACTCATTACAATGTTTCACATTAATGTTATTTATGAGACAATTCATGAGATGCGCTAAGAATAGGTTTGAACATGCCTGGAATACAACTTATATTTGGGGATATAAAAACATGTTCTTGCATATCAGCACCAGAACAAGTCCCTACTGTTGTGTCACGTGACAATTAAGTGTCCCCTGCAAATATTATGTGAAACAATATCTGTAAACCATACTAAGGATGAAGCTGCATTCCACTGTAAAAGAGTTTGAACAGCAATTTTTTAACTGTTCTGCTGGTAAAATACCAGTTACAGTCACTGCACAACCGGACCTATATGTGTTGATGACTTTTCACTGTTAAAGTTCATAAGTAATAATTTCTTCTATGAGCAGGTATGTTTCTATCTCAGTCGGACATACCTGTCAAACTCAATATTTCATCACCAAGGAGATTCTTTATCGATGACAGATACTGTTTTGTTTATATAAGAATCATATAAACAGACGCCTTTCATTTACAGAAATTCTTTTTGGTTACCGATATAATGATTATAAAATGTGTACATTTACTATTTTCTATTTAAAAATAACATTGTTTGTAGTTAAACAGTATAGATCAGAAACAAAGTTGTGAAATTCTTACATTTTAAGGCAATCCCATGCTACAATACATATTGTAACAGTTGTATTTCTTTAAGTGTTTTATTTGTGTGAGAGTATGTACTTGCACATTTGATAGATAGGGAGGGTATATATTATAATTATACGTGATACCATATAATTTCCTGCAAAAATCCCCCTAAAAAACCTATGCATGTTAAAAAGTAAAAAAGACTACAAGAATAACCTGAATTAAAAGCACAATGGACCATCACTCTTGGCAACACCTAAAGATACCTACCCATCAGAACAAAGGTGGAACTAAGAAAACTTGTGCTGAAACTGTGGAGATGAGAGGACCTACATTAAGACAACCACATTGTTTTAAAGAATACTTAAAACTTGAAGTTGTATCATTTGACCAGAGTTGTCACAGCTCTGTCTTTCCCGTCAGGTCAGAATCTGGATATTTTTATAAAGCATTAAGCCCTACCTACCCACACAAATGAATAGTCTTACGGTAACTTGCATCTTTTGGGCTTTAAAGCAACACAAGATTATTTTCTAAAACCAAAGTTACATTTAGACTTTAGTGCGTTACTGGGAATAGATATCAACTAGGCATAGAAGACGAACTAAGCAGGACATCTGCTCATCCTAACTTCCTTAAAGAGTTGGTGCAAGAAGAACCTGCAGTGACAAGCAGTAGGCTGACCTGAACCCAGAAATGATATGCAGTCCACACAAATATAATTAATAATCAACAAAAACAAAAATAATAGCTTGTGCTTAAATATAAAGCACAGTACTGATGCACATGGTGCTACAGTCACCATAGCAACCAATGAAATGTTTAATATTTGTCAGCACTCATTGAGGGAGGTATATTTGTGATGTCATGTGACTACTTTTCTACATTCTTATTGCCTTATTTGAGTAGTATGGTTATCAGTTAATGTGAAAAAAAATAAAATAAAAGCACAGCCCCGGAGCGATAGAAATTGACGCAGGGGCCCATGACTGGGGGGACCTGGGCTGCCCTTCCTCTCCTCCCCTCACTTTTTGCCCTTATCGTTAGCTATACTAATCAGTCCAGCTGTATGTAAATCTCTGATTAGGGGGTCACTCGGGGTTGGTCAGCAGCCCCTGGTGACACCCCCCATAATATGGACTATAAATTGAGCTCTCTACAGGGTCGTGCCTTATTCTTGAACTGTGCTATTGTCAGAAAATATTCCCTCCCACCCTCGCCTTTTTGTTGTTTGTTTCTTTTCTTGGAGGTTTTATGCTGGCATGGTGCTAGAGCAACTCACCTTTAGGGGTGGTTGGCTCGTGGTGCACAAGCTTTCGGGTTTAAGTACAAGACACTCCTTGGGCTAGAGGCCCTTGAGATTCCAATTGGTGCCACGGGCTGACGGGCAAGGGACGCCGTCAGTCACAGCGGGGATACGGTTTCCACGCCTATGCCAGCTGGTGTTATTCATTGGCGGTACACTGGTTACTTTTTTAGTTTGATGTTGGTTGGTTAATTGTTAAAAGGGGGCGTTCGTTAAGCGCACAACACATTGGAGTGAAGTTTACGAAGGGTTAATGGTACTTGACCCTTGACAGTTTAATTGTGTTAGTGTCACGGTGCAGTTGGATTGCACCGTGGACAAAATAATCTATATCTGACTTTTATTTACATTGTTAAGAAAGAAAGAAATAAACTCAATTGTTAAAATTACATTTGGTGTAAGTCTGTTATTGTGGCTATGGGAGGAGGTAAAAGGGGGGCTGCCAGGTAGGCCCTTGTCCAGTCATGATTCAAACCTGAATGTTTCAGTGTATTACACTCGCTGTCTCGAACGAGTCTGTGTCACTTAATTTCTTTGTGTTTCTCCTACAGGTTACCCTTTAAAATCATCTCTTCAAGGTGTTATTGATATTGTCGTAATTATGTCTGAAGTGACGCCTGTTTCCCAAGTCTGCATTCCCCTCAGCAGCGAGACAAATATATCAGGGGCATTTAAACTGGTTGGCACACGGGCTGTTGGTAAAGATGTGAATCTTATTCTATTGATTACAAACCCAGCAAATGACTCAAAGGATATCACTACTAAAATCAGAGCTTACTCAATCCTATACACTAAGAAGGAGATGTATGAGATCTTAAATGAATGCAGAAAAGATCATCTTAAATGCAATGAAGGTAATTGAAATGTTTTGTTGGTTTTTTTTTTTTTTTTTTTTTTTTTAACAAAAACAGCTTGATTATTAAGGACGCATTGATTGCGATAATGGTCACAACAGGTGCTTAAAAGTTGTTATAAAGTCCCCCTGGTCACACCTCTAAACACACCACCTAAATGAAATGTAAGGAGGTATGCAGAAGACAGCCTGCATTTCTTATTCAACAAAAAACACCTAGGATACCTTGCTCCATTCTAATAGGTTCCTCCCATCCCCAACAAGTTACTTTTCTACGAAGCTCAACAATAATGTATTATTTACATGGATGCCCAGCTTCAGAATTCTGTAGGACTTTTTCATCTTGTATGATATAACTTAACTTCAGTATCAATGACCTTTCTATTGCTCTAATGCACCCTTTATCCTCTGTCTAGTGAAGGGGATTCCAATTAGGATAACGTACACCCAGTATGAAGATCGTCTGACAGCAGATAACATGATAGAAGTGACTGCTGCATGTTCCTGTGAACAAACAAACGAGACTGTGATTGTCCAAACCAGCATAGTATTGGATAATCCAACATTTGAAATAAAGGTAGTGTTTAAATCTGTATTTGACATCATGGGTTTTTTACTTGCTTTCCCACTCTTTGAAGCCCTCCATTGGCTCCCTTGTACCGCAAAAAGAAATTCAAAGTACTTCTGGTGACTTTCAATGCCCTCCATAATACTGCCCCCTATACATTTCTGCCTTGATAGCAAAATACTCTTCTACTCGATCTCCAGGTTGTTCCCGTGGGCTAAGGTTTTTCTCCTTGCTTATCTTCTCTTCATTCTTGCGCTTACAAGACTTCACTCATGCTGCCCCTGGAACTCACTAACTAACCTCCACTAACTAACCTCCAGCTTTCACCCTTCTCAACATTTAATAACAATCTCAACTTGTGTTCCATCTGTGCAGCTAGAAAAAAAACAGGATCTTCTCTGTGCACTAATTTAAATTACTTACCAAGAAAGATCTCAAAGAATATGTGGTAATGTCGACATAGATCAGTGTAAGGTTAGGCATTTGCAGAAAGAATGAGCCTATATACACTATCAGTGCATATTATAGATGAAATAAACCTCTAGGTTCTGCAAGTGTACAACATAATGACATAGCATGTAGTACGTGCTCTTCTGCTAGACCACACAGAAGCTATTAGGATCGGCTTTCTCATTGGGTATACTAGCCACTTGTCTATGGCACAACCTTTTACATGGGTATTTGCAGCAGGCTAAGGCAAGTGAAAATTCCTTAAGACTGAAGAAGAGCTCCAGAAAGCAGGGCAGCCTTTACATCGCCGGCACCTTTCAACTTAGTAGAACATTTTGTCAATATCATCGCACAGGGGATTAAGTGAAATCATGCAATTTTATTTCATGCAAGTCCTCACAAAGTGGAGAATGTGCTTACTCATAAGCATGATAATAGGCCTATGAGTAAGAAGCACATAAGATGGGTCTTGTTTTGTTCAATTTGTGAGATGTTTTCTAATGTGGACCTACCCAGTTCTTTGTATGCTTTGCTCTGGTATATACATTCCGACATTCCGGCCCTGTGTTCAGAGTAAAGTTTTTTTAAAGGAATGTGATACTAGTCCTACCTGGGATCTAAATCTTACTTGATGACCAAATCACTAGAAATGGTTTTGAATATTGCATGTTAAATCTGTGGGTTTTTTTGTTTACATGTTTGAGTAAGCAGCTTAAGTGCATATTAGTAAACCCATTGTTTCCATTTATATTTCTTCCATTGGTTTCCACCTCTGAACCCAGTTGTGGCTTAAGGTCTGCTATAAATTTGCATTTACAGTTTTAACTTTAACTACTTTTACTACTTTAACTTTTACTCTTAGTAAATGCCACTCCTATGTTAAATCTCTGCACTGATGTGCATCAAGACTTTAGTACAGGTTCTAACATTCTTGTCATTTCTGCAGGTTAAAGGAAAGGCCTACGTAAACAAGCCTGTTACTGCAGAGGTGGTCTTCAAAAATCCGCTTAATGCAGAGCTGACCGACATAGTAGTGACCGCAGAAGGCAGCGGGTTAATCAAAGATCCTATTACAGCCAAGTAAGATTTTATAGAGCTTTCGGAATAAAGCTTAAGTTTGTTGTGTTGATGCAATTCATGAGAACAAAAAACGTGCCTTTTCTAATCGGATCCAAAAATCCAGATGAAGTCGTTTTCATGGAATTTACTTACCCATACTAGGATACTGGCCTTTTCTCTGTTTTGAGGGAACATATTTATTTCACATGTTGCTGGCGAGAGAATGCAAAGTGCTGCCCCCTACAGGATGTAGGATGTATGAGCTCACAGACGGGAATCAGTTACTGGTTTGAAATGACCAATATGGCAACCCTAATACCCGCACATATACACTCTACCTCACACATGTATACTCTCCTCACATGTATACACATACATGTATATATATGATGTCTTGATGAAAGTCTATAAATAAAATGACTGAAACGTTTACCAGAAAAAACGAGTTTCGTGAAACCATTTAAAACAAGTCCCATGTTTCCCAGTTTATATGCATTACTGCTGCAGCTACCTGGCACTGGGCAGATAAATTAAGGTTGGTGTGCAATTGTATACATTGGACTTTATATATATATATATATATATATATACACACTTAGGGTTCCTACATTAGCTATTTGTAATGAAATGTTAAAACATGTAAATAGACAAAACATTCTGGCTAATTATAGTACATCGATATATCCAGAAATTACGGGGGGGGGGGCGGGCAAAACCTTGGTTACCTATATCCTGGAAACAAAATGGCTGATATAGCAACATTAACACTTACATATACTTTACTTGGGTATCTCTAGTATATTATATAATATATGTATATATATGTGTATATATATATATATATATATATATATATATATATATATATATATATATATAGTCCATTAAAAGTGGTGCCTAAAACACAGCGGTAATCAGAGACTTCTTATCTTTATTTCTATATAATTACCTCAGAAATTCTTTCTCACAGCAATTTCTTAAGACATATACCGGGCAATTACCTTCAGCAAATCCCAGTTTAACCAGGAAGGAGCAGCTCAAGGCTTTGGGAATGAATATCTTTCATCACTATTATTGCTGCACGATGCGTTCTGGAAGCTTCTTTACACAGTTCTCCTGATACTGTGCGACAGGAAGTGACATCACATCCTGGCAATCAGTACAGTGAGGGCAGAGGGAGAGCCCTGGCTCTACAGTTACCCCTAAGTCAGCCTATTTAGATAAGCATAGCACAGAAAACACGTTAGTGTGAATGCTTTTACCGCCCGTAGGGGGCAGTGTCGGTGTTCGTCTCTGCAATGCATACAAAATTTTAAAATATGCTCTGTAATATTCATGAAAATAAACTGCAAGTGGTAATGATTCTGATAAATATATATATTTTTTTGTCTTCTGGTTTTAGGGCCAACTGCGCAAAGCCAAAGGAGACCATCACGATCCCCATAACTATAACTCCATACAAATCAGGCACCAGACATCTACTTGTTGATCTAACGTGTAACAAGTTCATGAACGTTAAGGGTTACACCGAAGTTGAAGTACTGGAAGCCGAGTAGTTTCGTTGTAACCATTGCTCACAATTTCTCTTTCATTGCAGCTGGTTGCAATACATTTATAGAAAGAGAATTTTTGGACATGCCCAAAAAGTAAGCTTTTCTGTACTCTGCCAAAATAGTGGATTTACTGTACAACATTTTTTTTCTTGGCATCGGGATGTCAGCTTGAACTATTGTTTTCACTATAAATGCTTGTTTTCTGTATTTTCATTTAGTGGTCTATTCACTGAGTTCCAGTATTAGGCCAACTCGTTGCCAATTTCTTACAGAACTATTATTATTATTATTATCTTTTATTTGTATAGCGCCAACAGTTTGTGCAGGGTATGACAAGACAAGAATTGACAGACTCAGACAAACCGATACATTAGGTCGAGAGAGCAAGCGTATCGGTTTGTCTTAGTCTGTCAATTCTTGTCTTATCATACCCCTTATAGCTATAGCTGTCTTTAACTGACCGAAAAGGAGAATTATTTGGGGTGGGGAGGCAACCTTATAGGTTGCTCCGATTTTGGAAGTTTTTGTTTTTTAATTTAACATAAAGCTACACATGGTATCTACGAAAAAGGTTAAACTTCCACCAAGACTGGCCACCAGCCAATACATCACAGATGAGTGCCCACCAGCTGAATACACATGGCCATATATCACATTTTTGCTTCAACCTTTGCAAGATACAGAAATGCAGCGTGCCACCGCATATCCAACTTATTATATCAGCAACCTTAGCAGTATTAATAATTTGTAAGATATTATTATAGCGCCTGAAAACAAACCCCTCCAAAACTCTTAGCAGTATTAACGGTGGAAGGCATTATGAGGCACCAACCCACCAGGCATTCATTTATTTATGCTCATTTGTATGAGTGCCAGGGCTGGACAGGAATGGTCAATGTATATTTAAACATATGTGGTACCCTGTACAAGATCAATGTGTTTTGGGTCACAATGAGGATCACTTCACTCATTAGGCTGAATGTGACCAGTGGTCCCCTAGTTTGAATCTCAGACTTTTCCTGGAATGTAATTTTGTTAGAGGTCATGACACTGATCATCCCAAGTCACTTATCTCCTACTTCTGGTACAGGTGATTGATTTGTGGACATAAAGCTGGGGTTTTTGTAAGAACAAGCCCTGTATTTTACCCCCAGAGTTGGAGTTCGGAATACGATGTTTGTCAAACACCATTTTCAGTTGTCTTAGATTCCAGTCATTTAAGAAACTTTCAAGTGCACTAAATAACCCTAAATTATAACTTGTGGGGACAATCATCTCATGGGCCTGCTTCACTTCTTATTGAATAACCCCTTTGAATAATTCTTATTGTAAATTATCAAATAAAAAACACTAAAAGGGACACAGCAGTGTGGAAAATACTTTTTTATTATTATTGTTGTAGCTTAGCCCGTCTGGTGGGTGTCAGAGCCTGTCCTGGTGTGTGTGTGTTTGGGTGTCAGTGTGGCAGAGCCTGTCTTGATGTGTGTGTTTGGCTGTTGGTGTGGCAGAGCCTGTCCTGGTGTGTGTGTGTTTCGGTGTCGGTGTGGCAGAGCCTGTCCTTGTGTGTGTGTGTGTGTGTGTTTGGATGTCGGTGTGGCAGAGCCTGTCCTGGTGTGTGTATTTGGCTGTTTGGGTGTCGGTGTGGCAGAGCCTGTCCTGGTGTGTGTGTTTGGCTGTTGGTGTGGCAGACCCTGTCCTGGTGTGTGTGTTTGGCTGTTCGTGTGGCAGAGCCTGTCCTGGTGTGTGTTTGGTGTGTCGGTGTGGCAGAGCCTTACGGGTGTGTGTGTTTGGGTGTTGGTGTGGCAGAGCCTGTCCTGGTGTGTGTGTTTGGGTGTGGCAGAGCCTGTACTGGTGTGTGTGTTTGGGTGTGGCAGAGCCTGTCCTGGTGTGTGTGTTTGGGTGTGACAGAGCTTGTCCTGGTGTGTATTTGATCATCTGTTTCCTGACACTTTACTTTCTGTAGGAATAAATTGAACTATAGTCACTTTAAAGGACAACATTTTCTAGGCCCAGAAATCAGTGAGCAGAAAAGTGAAGGTTTTGTGTTATTCAATCTATTTCAATCTGCATATTTTATAAAAAAAGGATTAGTTGTGTTAAATTGTGGCTTCAGGTGTCCCGTGTATGTTTACTTTTTTTTGTGTACTAACGTACTCCCGATCCCATCACATTACATCAACATGCGTTAGAAAATGAGGAAATGATGGACATGAATGGTGGGCTGATTCGGTGGCGCAATGGGCCACTTGACTAGACTTGCCCCCCAGTCCGTAGGCAGTCAGCCCTCCCCTGACACTACCTATTGCTTTTATATTTAGTTATTCAATGAAAGTTTCAGAGATATTGAGTTTAAAAGTTCACATCTTAGAAGCTTTAATGACTTATTGTTTTACTTGAATCCCTCCACCCTCTTAGTGTCATAACACTGCATGTTGAACTTGCGATCACACTCCCAGCTATGTATGGCATGTAGCTCAATAAGTTATCTATTATATCTGAGATCAGTAGCTTGCCCACATGCAGTATAGTCGCCTAGAAATGCAGCTAGGTGTACTTAGAACTGAACAGAACAGTTGAAAGGAACAAGAAAACATATTCACACATTCTTAAAAAGGGGTAAGTGGAAGAGATTTTAGAAATATATTTTAATAGTTTTTTATCTCCTTTAAGTGGCAATTGCTCACCCTTCTGTGACTCACATGTTAAAGCAGTATGTTCCTAAACGATCATGCTGAAATTGTGTCTGAGAGTATGTTTACTTGTCTGTTTTTAATTTTGAACATTTAAGAACCAACAATGGGGACATACCTATGACATCTCATACCTTACTGCAGTGCTCCTCAACCCTCTCCTCAAGGCACAGCTAACAGTCCAGGATTTGGGTATTACCCGGGTGTGTCTAATGTGTTGCTAAATTAAAAGACAAACAACCTTAGACACACCTGAGTAATACCTAAATCCTAGACTGTTAGGTGTGACTTGAGGAGATGGTTGAGGAGCACTGCCTTGCTGCACTGCACACATACCTTGGCAGGCAAGCTCACAAAGAGGACTTTCGTTACTGCTCCTAACTCAGAGATCAAAATACCAAAATGATGACCTAACTCAGAGATCAAAATACCAAAATGATGACCTACTATGCCTCACATCTTGAAGCTTACACAAATGAGTATATAGTTTGTTGAGAACTCCCACTTTTCCCACACTGTGGGGAGGGTTATTTTAATTACAACAGGGTGAGGATGCTTTGCCCCAACTCCTAATCTTCCATCCTGTCCACACAATAATAAAGATGACCAATCCCTCCACCGCCTAGTTCACAGGAGCAGATCATATCATCTTCACAACTAGACCCTCAATCTCTAGTGAACAAACCACAAAAGGAAGACAAGCTAATACATCTACCAATATGTGGCAGGAGCATGTTCCCCATCCACTTACCACTCAGGTGCAATACACACCTTTACAAAATTGCCTGCCTTCTATTGATGCTGCTGAGATACAACATTTACGATTAACAAAGATGCAGAAGCTAGTATTGTGCGGAGTGCAGATTCCAGAGCTGAATAAATATCTGACCCACGTGGTTTCCTTTGGATTGCGGTGTTTCCCAACTGTTAATAATACTTTGAGGTTTACTGACTATGTAAAACATCAGTAAAGACAGGGCTCTGCCATGAAGTCATACAAAATACCAAAGATTTTAAAACATTGCATTAACAAATCTTCGTCATAAACGATACAGTGAATGATTGCAAAATAGCATGTCCACACCAACAACAAAACAAGGAAACAATAAGTGGACAAGTTGTAACTCAGAGTCTTCTGCCTACAGGCATTTGGTGGGGATGGAAGCTGCATGTAATCAGGAGTCAGAAGCGCTAAACTTCCCAGTCTAAGCTTCTGCTTCTTTCAACAGTTAACCATGACTCCATGACTATTTATAATGAATGTACAGCTCAGACCATCAGCCAGCCAGGATTTCAGCATATTCCTATTTAAGGACAGGTGGGGCAATCCTGAAATCAATTTATTGTCACATATGTACATAGGAAAATCTTAGGAGATAGGGCTGGAAACGGCTACTATGAAATTAAAGAAATATCTGTAAGGTAATGGTGTGTTTTTAATAAAATACTGTGAGATGAAACTTTACAGTATATCACCGTTTAAGAAATAGCTCTATCCCACAACCTAGATTTTTTCATTGATATAAGAATATTGGGGAACCTAAACTCAGGGATATCGTTTGGAAAACTTACAGAAGCCAACTACTGTAACTTGAGTTGATTCACATGAAAATCTTGCGCCTGATTTCAACAGAGGATTTATAAAACAGAAAACCAACCTCAAGCTACACAGTTGTCTTTTAGCCACAACTACTATGATGTGTGCCCAGCCATCATAAGTACAATGATAATTATAGGTAAACTAAGACACACAACACATGTTTTAACAAGTTTGTTTACAGGTGCTGATCCACTTATATAAAACATTTATTAGACTCTGTAGCATGTTAAGCGGCTCTTGCATCTTATCTTTTCTTTTAATCACGTAAAAATAAATCATAAACCTTTAACAAGCTTTTTCAGCTTATATGGCAACAACCTATCAGTGCCTACTTTTATATCACATGGGAACTGGTTCCAGTTAAAATTATGAAGGAGACACAATTTGACATTAATAAAGAATTATTTCTGGGAAGGGTACTAGAAACCACAGTACTAGAAATTATATTTTTAACACTGCTGCAGTTACAAATTTGGAAGGAATAACACATTTGCGAATATTATTATTTAAAACGGAATGTGCTTAGAAGCTGTCCATGTCTCCCCCTTCTAACGTCATCTCCAAGGAACTATGTCCAGCCCCACCTGGACAGCCAGTCCAGGCTATATGTTTGTGAAACAACATTTCCAGAAATTGCAATTTTGCTCTATGACAAAATAATTAAAAAGGCACAGGAAAGGTAAATATACGTGTGTACACACATCTTCACTTATATTTTAACAAAATAATGGTTAACAACATTAGAGGATTGAAGCATGCAGATGACAGCCATAGGGTTATCCTAAACAGACAAGACCAAGTTTGCTAGATGGTTAAAGTTTTCTTAGCTATGGTCAAATTTTCTGTATGTATTTTTATTTTGTAATTTTTTTTCTGTTATTTATTTATTTAAAGGCTCTATCTTAAGCTGTAAAAAACAGTTAAAAAAATTAATTTATTCTGAAAATCTCACTTGATCTTTGTTCATGGAATAACTTCTCAGAGGAATGATGAAACAATAACTTTTAGTGTCTGCATAATAATGTTTAGCTGCACCTACTTCCAAGCCAACAATGCTGCCAAGAAACAATGTTCCAAGTCAGCAAACCAGTTATGATGCACAGAGTCAGAAAAAAAAAGTCCATAACTCCTGCTGCCCCACCTAATTTTTCGTTTTAAATGTTACACTGCAGGTCCTGAGGCAGGAGTGTCATTTTTAAATCTGTCTGGTGGAAAAAAGTAAAGTCACTTAAGAAAAGGCAGCGAGACAAGACACTATGGCTCAAGGTATGTCTCATCAAATATATAGCAGCTCGTTGGTTATTTAGAATGACAATTATGTGCCTCTTTTGGATTTAAAAAGTATGTTGGATGGGTCATCAGTACCATCGTAGTGTTTGTAACCTTTTGTTCCCAAATTGTACAGGACATGCAGAGTAAATAAGCACCATGATAGAAAATGCAGTGAGAACAATAAGAAGTACAGTCGCATCCTTATATTATGCCATTGCGGGTTTTATTGATAATTATGTATTTACTGCATTTTTTTTAACATTTTTCCACTAGACTGTAAGCTCCACAGTTCAGGGACCTCCTTTCCTAATATATTCATACCTATGGTGCCCTGATCACAATGTCTGTGGACTACTATACTTAATAAATGGCTGCACTCATTGTAGCCCTCCTTTTATTATACTGTTAACTTTAAACCATTCTAAATAGCAGTATACATATATTTAATCTTTTTATTTTTGAGACTGCTCGAATATTGAACCAAAAGATGGTTAATCTAGACCCCCAAATAAGCACCAATGACTAGACATTGCTGACTGTGTGGCTACCCTTGTTCTGGTTTAAGTATGACTTAATCTATGGAGAACAATCTAGGGGAAGTTCTGCATTCTAAACCTCTGGCAACAATGTACAAACATGGAATGCATAAAATTATAATTAAAGACTGGATTCTGTTTACGCCAAGTGCACAACCTTACTTTCTTTTGTCACACAATGCACATGCAGGCAAAGACACTTTGATGGTACTGAGACTACCTTCAAGGTAATGGGGATTACTAATAACAATTTATGATATATCTTACTTAAAGCCACAGAAAGAGCACTGGGTCAATGTATGCTTTAGATACCCTTTTAATAAACTAAGATTTGAGAAAAAAAGAAAGAGCACTGGGGTGTAACTTGAAAGGTCCTAGGGTGACAATAGGTAATAGATTGTGTCGAGTCTACTTGAAGGGTATCAAGACCATCTTAAAGATCCTGGAGGCCAGACAATCTGAGTAGTTATGTGACACCATGATGTAAAAGCTTTATGCTGTACAAGCATGATGGCAGAAAGCATGCCGATTGTACAGGATTAAGGAACAGAGTGTAACTGAGCTTACAATGAACTGGAACCATGCCAAGCTCCTCAGTTTCACCCTTGATTTCACAATCATAATTGACATTCTATGAAAGTTACGCAATTTTGTTTGCAGTGCAAGTTTCCCTGATTTTCCAAGGTGAAAAATTACTGATTGTTATTTCAAGTTTCTTAAAGGTCTAATGGGCTTTCATGGTTGTGAAAAGTATACATTTCACTTGTTTGAAAAGGGGGATTTTTATGTACTTTTTTTTATAAATTATTTTGCTTTTAAAAAAATAAAAAAATAAAAAATTTCAAATCAAGATTTGCAGCGATAATAGAGTGACCATGGAGCGACAGTCGCCTGGCTGGGTCAGGTGAAATACTCTAAATTATTTTGCCATAGGATATGCATTCTAAAAATCTATTCATTTTAATGAATATTACCCTTAAAGAGAAAAGATTACTGTTACTGCACTGTATATCCATGTTATGTATTTTCTGTACAGCTGGTGGCTTTTTAATGATAGTTTACCAAAACACAGCCCTAAAGTCCTATAATTAAGTAATGTGTCAGATTGTAGATCTGTTACTGAGCTTTTCCCTTTCGTTCAGTCATAGCTGCCATCAATCCTGAACAGTTCCGCACCACCCAGATGCCATCTGTCCTAGCCGGTATCCTGATTATCAGGATTGCTAGCAGCTACAGATGCACAGTGGCTAAATAAGCCAATATATAGCTATAGAGTAGGTGGAAGGCATTTGGAATACGCTGTGACCTTACGTGCCACTCATGTGGGCCAAGCATGACATAATGACCACACATTGTGGGTAGAACCACACTTGTCATCAGGTCACAAGATGAAATCCTTGGTTACATTACTTGCCTTTATTTTCAACATATCATCGACAGGCTTTTAACAACCTTACCGTTTTCCAAGTCCCTCAAATCTCATCACAAATCCCTAGGCTACCCTTAGCCATTATACATCCCTTATTACAGATATTGAGTCAACGGTTATTTTGTATCTATATATGAGTTAGGTCTACTGTACCCTCCATTACTTTCCCATCGTGGAGAAGACTGTCAGCAGGGCCCTCACAAAATATTCTATTTTATTATGCGTACAAAAAATTCACCGTCTCCAATAACGGACGGAAAGTAGAACCTTCCACCCTCTCTAGGAACCATCAAGGGACTGACCACTACGTCCTATGACAACTCGAGACACCATGGCTTTCTTTTCCACCAACTTTTGTGTCAGTGAGTCGCAACAAAGCCTAATTTTCACTGTAACTTACACAAATGCATTTTGTTACATTTCACCCAGCTTTAGTTGTTTTTTTTTCTGTGTTGTCCTATTTATTCTATATATATTTATATCTTTTACACTGTACAGCGATCGAGATCTCGTTCTCTGATTTTCATACCAAGAAAAATAATACCGAGCATCGAACAGAGGAGATTAGCGACAGGCGTCTCATCGTACGTCGAGGACAGACCTTTACAATTAGCCTGCGCTTCAAAACAAGAGGGTTTCAGAAGGGAGACCGCATCATCTTCGTTGCAGAAACAGGCGAGTTTCTACGGATGTTATACTATGAGGTCATGAGGTCTTTGAGCACCAGAGAGTAGAGAAATGCATTGATCATCTTTCTTGAATATTAAGGGTTTAACACCAGAATAAACATGGCAATTAATATGAAAGGATTTCCCTACCAGTCTTTCTGATCCTATATGATTGATACACTATGGCTTTGTTTTTGTTAACAGGACCTTGGCCCGATGAAGCTTCTGGAACCAGAGCTGTATTCCCCTTAGCAAGAACCATTAATAAGATGACCTGGAGTGCAGCATTAGTGGACAATAGTATAGATTCAATGACAATCGACATGTGTTCGTCACCCAATGCTATCATTGGACAATACACGCTAAAGATTCAATTTACTACAGGAGGCAAAGCCACCACCTATCAACTGGGAACATTTGTGATCCTCTTCAATCCCTGGTGTGAGAGTAAGTGCCAACACTGTATCCTTCTGGCTAATAGCAAAATAGTGTAAAAATCATACATAAATACCATCAATCTGCCTATCCGGATATATGACATTTACCATAAGGAATGCCAAAAATGCATGAATTGTTCTCTTATAGGGGCTACTACAGGGCAGGGACCTCCGTCCTAATGTATCCTTACATATCACACTGATATTAATGTCTGTATGTCTACAGTTCTTTCCATAGAAATGCGCTCCATTATTATTATTATTATTATTATTATTATTATTATGCAAACTGAAAAGTGTTAAGAACATATTATAAATATATATATATATATATTATACATACAGTATATAAATAACAATATGCAAGTAGAGACATAATTCCTACAATTCCCACACACATTTTTTTGACCGGGTAACATTTTTGGAAGGAACACTTGCCGCATTGTAGAAAAGTAGCTACTGATAGGTTGATGCCATAGAAAGTGAAAAGGCTTCTTAAAATTATCATTGAATAAAATGACACATCCGACAGGGTTAATTTTCCTACTAGAGAGTGCAATTAATGTTGTGTCGAATAAGAAAGGCACTTTTGATCTCCCTGCACATGATTACTAGCATTTAAATTTCCCATGCAGGTACATCACATGGGTTCAGGCACTGTACATGCTACACTGTATGGCAGTCGTGATATGTTTCGAGATATAAGTGCATATTATAGTGGTCGTATAAAGCATATGGCATTATACATCAAATACGTCATAAATAAATCAATACTGAAACATTACAGAATAATAAAATGCATTCTGTACATAATAAAACATTCCATATGAGTTCAATATGGTGATTTTTTTTTATTTTTTTTTTTGCCTGAACTTGACAGATGATGATGTGTACCTTGAAAATGAAGGACAGCGACAGGAATATGTTATGAATGATTACGGCTTTGTGTATCAAGGAAACCACAACTGGATTTCTCCCTGTGCCTGGAACTTTGGGCAGGTAACAAATGTATATTGGCATATTTAAGAGAAAAATGGGGAAACGTCCACTGACACTAAACTGATTGCTTTCATTTTAGTTTGAAGATGATATTTTGGATATTGCTCTAAAGATTTTGGACAAGAACTTGAATTATTTACAGGATGCATTTAAAGATTTGTCCTTCAGAAACAGCCCTGTATATATAAGCAGAGTAGTCTGTGCCATGGTAAGTATAGAACACAATCTTATATACGTTCCTGGAACATCAATAACAATCTATATTTTATACCATGTTTCATCCATTCGTTTTTGAATCATGAGTCTAATTAACCATAGAATTCCCACAGAGTTTCCATGCAAATATACTATTTATTTAGCCAAAGTTCTATGGATCGGTTGGCCACAATCTCCTGGTCTTCAAGTTGCAACTTGGGCACTGATGATGTAGGGAATATGGAACAAAGTTGGAAATTGCAGCCATGACAGTAACACAACAAATTCTTCTACACATTAGTTTAATTGTTTCATTAAATGTTAGTGAGAGAACTTAATCTCACTTTTGGTGGGGGGGTAACCTTATGGGTGGATGGATTTATAGCAGGTTACACCATAAATGTTTTCAGCACAACTAACACTTTTGAATAATATGTTGCTTCATGATAATGTTTTAGATAAACAGCAATGATGACGATGGAGTTCTCCAGGGCAACTGGAGCGAAGATTATAGTAATGGAGTTTGTCCGTCTTCCTGGAATGGAAGTACCGCCATCTTAAGGCAGTGGTACAAGAGTGATTGTCATCCCGTCAAATATGGGCAGTGTTGGGTCTTTGCGGCTGTAATGTGCACAGGTAGTGTGATGATTAATGACTGCAGTACATATACACATTTCATGTGTTCCAGGAAATAGGAAAACATGTAAGCAGGGACATCTTTCTCTTGTGTACCCTCAACAAAAGATTTGGGGGGGGCCTTTGGGGGTCTTTACCACAAGCATCACCATCAGGGAGATGCACTCTCTACCTAATTTCAATGATTATGAAAAATAATACTTGAATTTACAAATTTGGCAATAAAAAATCGGAAGTTTCCATCCTGCCAATCCAGAAATTGAGTGACATTAAATGTATTTGTGTACTGTTATGATTGACTATTTTAAGACACCCAGATCTTCGGGCATGTATCCAAAAACGGATCTACCAAAAGTGCAATGTATTATGTCTGACTTGTGTTTTCCTCTTTGTTTCTAGTCATGAGAAGTTTAGGAATCCCCACTCGTGTTATAACAAATTTTGATTCAGCTCACGACACAAGCAATAACCTAGTTATTGATGAATATTATGATACAACTGGCAAAAAACTCCCCAACAAAGGCAATGACAGCATTTGGTAAGATACAAAGATACAATAAAATGTTTAAGAAGGTTAAACCATAACCATTTATTCACTTAAATTACATACCATAATCCTTAAAACCTCATTATTTTTAATGGTTCCAACCCATCAGCATGTAATAAATAAGAACATTTTAATGTAAGTTAAAGAAAGGCAGTGAAATCAGTGGTTTTCAAACTGGTCTATCAAAAGTGAAGAATCTCAGAATATCTCATTTGCGTTCCAAACATAAT
The DNA here is from genome assembly GCF_027358695.1 of Spea bombifrons. Classification (NCBI taxonomy): domain Eukaryota; kingdom Metazoa; phylum Chordata; class Amphibia; order Anura; family Pelobatidae; genus Spea; species Spea bombifrons. The sequence goes on along the minus strand of NC_071099.1, from coordinate 1,681,272 downwards.
ACTGGACAGCCAGTTGTCCATGAGAGCATGTTTGACAACCAAACCTCTTGACTTACTGAGTTATTGGTTCCTCCTGTAGGAACTTCCATGTGTGGTGTGAGTGTTGGATGGCCAGGAGAGATTTGCCACAAGGATATGGAGGGTGGCAGGTACTAGACCCAACGCCCCAGGAAACAAGTGATGGTGAGAACACGTAATAATTGGGACAGTAAACAAGGTTGGATTTATATCTCAGAGACGGGCTACAGTTTTAATTAAATATACTAAGGGTGGGGCCTGGATAGGAGAAGGACCAAAGGAGAAATATATAGGGCAAGGGTGAAATGGATGGGAATGCCATTTATTCATATCAATTTGTCTCATTGGGCTCTTCCAGCATATAGCATGTGTGTCTTGGTATCTGTCTATCACGTTATATAAATTATTTGAAGCCGATGATTTTTCTTCAGGAATCTACTGCTGTGGCCCTGCTTCAGTTAAAGCCATCAAAGAGGGAGAGGTCCACCTCAACTATGACTCCCCATTCGTGTTCGCTATGGTCAATGCAGATTGCGTGTCATGGACAGTGTATGGGGCGAGAAAAGAAAAGCATTTCTGTGACCCACATTTGATTGGAAATTGCATCAGCACCAAAAGCGTTGGCAGTGATCAGCGTGAAGATGTTACTAATCACTATAAATATGAAGAAGGTAAATACTATTTAAATAAAAAACAAGCCTTTAGCTGCTATTTATGAAAACAACAGCTGTTGCTTTGTTGATCGTGCAAAACGTCCCTAGTATTTTCCAGCAATGTTGACATAATAAGATATAAAGACAAATAATGTATTGAGACTTCAGAGGTCATGTCTGTACATCTAAATATACGGTCTATTGAAAGCCCATCTGATTCTACATCTTATTCTGTGAGTATTCTTGCCCACTAAAGGATATCAAAACCTCTGAATTTACAAGACCACAAACAAAATGCTTTGAAGAAAAGGGGTTCAAACCCAATTTGAATTCTTCTGAATGACACATCTTGTTCAAAACAGAACACAGTTTCTAGACATTACTAGCCTTTTTTACATAAACACAATGTTAATGAATTCATACAAATTCATCAAAGATCTCCATTGCAAGTGGCCCATTTGCACTAAAGAGGTGTTTGCAAAGCATATGCTTAAGAGGTGGAGTACTGGGACATGGCATTACCAGACCTGGGAACTTTCTGGCTCCGGATACCCTGGGCCCCCCTTGCAGGATGGGGGTAAGAGGTGAGCCGTCCCACTGATGTTGCAGGACACACAACATTGAGATGTGCCAGCGACCTGGAGATTTCCTTTAGTGACCTGGAGAACCAGACAGCTTTGCCCACAGTCTCTTGATGAAACCCAGAGAGTTCCCAGGTATTGACATTACATCCTACCTCCCATAACAGAAGAGGAACAGATTGAGGGCAGTTAAGTAAGCTGTCCTGGGGCAGGCCTAGGTCAGTGACCACCTTAATACATTAAACCTGATCATGGAGGAGAACAATAGAAAGATTTATAGACTCTACCAGTTCCATAACCTGCGTATTACAGTCCAGATGTTTTTTTAAAAATGCTTGTCATTAACAAGTGTGTGATATCAGTGAGGGACAACATTCTGTCTAGAACATTGTGCTTGAAATATCAATATAATGGTACTGAGACATTTCACACTATGCAGGTAAGCGGCATGCAGACACTCCAGATGTAAGTTATGTGTTACTACCCGCTTGCTTGTAGATAATACAACATTTAACTAGACAGTAAATTTACTAGGTGAATATTCTCTCATCTTTAAAGTTCCACCTTTTTTCTAACAGATCACTTCAATGACTTCTCAGAACCGAACGCCGTATTTTGTTCTTCTCATTGAGGTTTTTATAGTTCAGAGGGTGTGTCTGAATAGTGTGTGTTAATAAGATAAGCACAATACAATTCTAACATATGTTTAATATATTTTTTTATGTTAATCCTTCAAAGTGTAAACTGTGAGAACCCACATTGCAATATACCTCCTTAGTGTCCATCTTTGAGAAAATATCAAGCAGCAATTTGACTTGGGGCATCAAAAATGATGTGAGAAAAAATGTTGTTGCAAAACATAACAAGCAAGGAACAGATACGCTGTTTTAGGAAATAACCACTGGAACCATTTGTACTTGATTAGTGAATAAAGCTACAAATCTTTTGAATAGTAGATGCATGTAAATAGTTGGGAAACCACTAGCAATTAAGATGTCTATACATTGTTCTCTGCTTTCTATATTTGGATTGTAAACTATATCATTCTTTTTTGATGAAGGAACACTTGAAGAAAGAAAAATATTCCAAAAAGCTTTGTACAGGTTACAAAGTAAACATCCAGTGCTACGTTCCAATGGCAGCATCAATTCCGACGATACAAGCAGATTCCCTGCCAATGGAGTCTCCCATGAAAATGGAACCTTTGACATGGATAAACTACATAATCCGCCACTTAGTGCCGCCAAATTACTTTTGAAATTTAAATTAACAGAGTCTCCACAGCTTGGACAAACCATCAGCCTCTTGTTACTAGCTGCAAACTTGGTGACGGTTGCCAAGACCTTAAAGTTATGCCTCAGCGCCCAGTCGATAAAACATAATGGCACAGCAGCTCATAGGTTCTGGAAACATTCAATGTACGTTGAGCTTGGGCCCAGAGAAGGTGAGATTTAATATTTTTCATAAATTATGATTGGTCATTCTTATCAAAATAATAGAGCTTATCTCAGTACTCATTATATGATGAGTGTATTAGTGCTCTATTGAAAGTATTCAGTAAAAGTCAAACATGGGATTGCATACCTTTTTTTCTAGTCCTTATCATGGCTAAACCATGTATAAAAATGGGAAAATATGTGAATGTGAATAATACAGTGAATACAGGGCACCTATAGAATCAGGGCTGATTTTAGCAGGGTAATGGCAGGTTGCCAACTTGGTTCCTTTGAGGGTTGCAGCCGACATCAAAGTCTTCTCCTGCAACCCACATGTTTTCTTCAGCATGCATCAGATCTTAGTTCATGGGACATAGGGAAGCAGGAAACCTAAAACTCTGTGTAACAGGTGCCTTTTCTGAAGAAAATCTTTAAAACAACAAATGTTATAAAGCACAGTCAACAGAATCTGTATCTGTATGGTCCGAAGGAGTATTTGTGATCTTATGACGCAAAACACTTTGTTTAATGCCTTGCAGAGAAGTGGATTGCATTAAAAATCCCCTATGCACAGTACGGAAAATTCCTCGAAGAAAACAATTTGATCAGAGTTACTGCTGTAGGGGAGCAGAATCTAACCTGGGAGAAGCTGTTGGTGGAAAAAGATATTAACCTGGCTGTACCGGACATTCTCATCAACGTAAGGAGATGCCTTCAACGCTAAAATGTTATGTCAAAAGAAATCCTGACATGAATATTGGGGTAGTTAACTACTATGTTTTTTAAGTGTAGCTTGGCTACAAATGTGTGACCTTGACTGAATGTGTAAGCTTGACAATCAGAGTTGTCGTCAAGCTTACTGAGAGTTAGAGGTTGGTAGCAGATGGAGAGTGGAGGGCTGTAAGCAATGGGTCCTCTTTCCTTTTCCAAACTAGGCTTGATAAATAACTATTAAGGTAGATGTGTCTCCTTCACGAAGTGAATCGCAAGATTTAAGCCAACTAATGTGTTTTTTGAGTGTTTTACATACCTTGATCATGTTTTCTGCCAAATGTAATATGGGCTATTACATCACTAGGCCTTTAACTACACCTGCACCTGTGCCTAAAATGTGCCAGCCTATTATAAATTTTGCAAGGCCTCACAACGGTTCTATATATTTTGTGATGGAACACACAGTATAGTGCTTCTATATGGAAACATTCTACAAAATATTCATAGGGGTCCAGATCCAAAAGCAAGAGGAGCCCAGGAGCTAATAGCTCCACCTGGAATTTCGACCAGAGAACATGCATAAATTGCAGAAGACATGAATTAGGGAAGAAAGAACAAATGACTAATTGAAATAACAGGTTATGAACAGTCAACAAAACAATCAAATGTTTCAACAGATGCCCAAGAAAATATTTTCGATGATTTATAGAGTGAGGATTTTGTCTGCTTTTCTATCCCCAGTTCGTTGAATCACCGACAGTAAACAAACCGTGCAAGGTGCAGCTAACATTCTTCAATCCTCTAAACGAAGAGATACATAACAGTCTGCTAGTCATTGAGGGCAGTGGCTTGCTTAAAAGTCAGATGAAATTACAGTAAGTATATGTACAAAAATGGCAGAATGTGGATCTTAACAAATAATATTGATTTGAACATTACAGTGTTATGCTTGCTATAGAGCAGGAGGCCTCTCCGTCTCATGGAGCTTGCCGTCTAAATATTAATAGCTTATTTAAATGTTTTCATTTATGAACACGCGACATACAGATTCTCCCTCCAAGATGATTCACAGAATTATATTAAGCATTGGTCAAGGAGACTATGTATGTAGCCCATGGTCTAGGAATGGTGACCAGATGGGTTTATACTGTATATACTATAAATAGTTGTAATTTTACTCTGTGCATATATACAATATCTTGAAAGGGGTATTGTACTGAATCTGTGTGAAGCTGCACTCATTATTAATGTACCTCAGGAGGTGTAGCATTAAGGGTTGAATTTGTTTTTTGGGTTTAAGGTTGTGTTCTCCTAGCACCACCATGCCATAATGATAAAGCTTTGCTCACCACCTCATAGACATATTCATTTTCTGTTTCATTTTAGGATAGGATCCATAAATCCAAGACAGAAATCAATTCTTGAGCTGCAAATTGTTCCCTACAAAGCAGGGTTCAAACAGCTACAAGTGGCCTTCAGCTGCGACAAAGTCACAGTCATCAAGGGGTACAAAAGCGTGCTGGTCAAACCCTGATCATAGACTTGTTTGGGCAGACACAGAGATAAAACACGGCTGTTCTAGGCTTCTTGAGTTCTTGGAGGAACACAAAACTTTTAGCATTAGCTGGGTGTGTTAAGCTGCACATTATCCTAGTGGTGAGGGCTCATTCACAAAAGGAAACTTTCTGGCCTTTATCTAACCGGTTATTACGCTGGATCACAGGAACAGCAACATTTATTTTTTTTAACGCATAATATTTTTTGTACCAGGAGTGTGTGATGTGCTACGATTTGTAAATAAAGTGACTTAAAAAATAAAAGTGTTTAGGTTTTTCTAAGAAGTTATGGAAAAAATTGCAACACAGATGTCATGGCAAAGATTCGCACTGTTTGTTAAATATATAAACTACTGCTTTATAACCAATAATTAGGTAATGGGTGGTGCTGGATTAAATTTTAGAGTTGTGGCTTTCAGAATATCTAATAAAACTAGGAAGGTTTTCTCTTGAAGCATGCATGGGGGCTTAAATTAATTATAGTCGCTAAATGTTTTGTTTACATTGCATGGCTCTTGGGCTTAGAACAGAGTACTTCCCACCATGCACCTGATATTTTAAGAAATCTCTATAATTTGCTAGCAGTTTTCTTTATCAACGTTAATAAAAACTGTGGTGCTATTTTAGTCATTCTTAACATATACAGACAGTTTTCATGAGGAACATATGACTTTTTTGGGCAATACAATCTCAGACCTAACAGTATATTGTACTTTGAGCCGGATCATCTTTTGTGTATTTTTGCCACTGGTTTTGTATATGGTATATAGTTTTTACTTAAAACGCAATCCAGTATGCGTTGATGGATATTGTTTTGAGGGGACTGAAGATGCCAGATTGGAGTTGAGTATCTGATGATCTGGGTTTTTGGTGGGGGAGGGGAGCTGGCCTTTTGACTCTGTATATATTTCTGTGTTGACCTGTTAAATGTTATTAACTTTGAATAAAGACTTAATCTTCTCTGGGATCAACATGTTTACTGTGTTACTGGCTGAGCAGTTATTGCTTAACAATCATGATCTCACGTGCCTAGTATTGGGTTCTCCAGGAGACAAAGAGGACATTTTTGCCAGTACGCGTCCCCATTAATGCACCATCCATTTCCAACCATGCTGCACTACTTTTTGAGAATACTCCACCTGTTTTATGCATGCTTCTCCAACTTTTATTATATTGTGCAATACAATGGTCCGATGGGCCTTTCCGTGTTCTAAAGAACTCTGGGTCTCTGTAGGCAATGCCGAAAAGGAGCACTTGCCCTGTTTCCACTAAAGGGCAACTTGAAGATATATGTAAGCAATTGGGCAGTAGTAAGTAACGAAGTATAAGAAATTAGGTGGTTGTATACGAGCAAAACACTGACTAAAGGAGAAGAGGGGCAGAAAAAAAACTTTCATTTTCTTCTTGGTTCTGCCAACCTTGGACAAAAATCTGGCTTCCCTGTAGGGATCCAATACTTTTTTCTAATTTAGGGAGGCACGTTGCCGGGAATTGCTAGTTTAATAGCTGCGGGATACACTTCTAAAGGGTGGAAGGGCGGAAACCTTGTAAGTGTGACGCAGCATTAGTCTGTATGATTATAATCATATGAAACATGCGTGTGAGGGAATGTCTGTATAGGTCTGTGTATGCATGGACCGTATTTTGCCTCCCTAAATCTCGTTCCCTAGAGACTCCCCTAGAATCTGAGACATCCATGTCTCAATGAAACTCAAAGATTCCTGAGCTCCCTGCCTCTCCAATAATTTGGTATTTTCAATTTGGAATCTATTATCTGTAAGATACATATGTGTATACCATGACCAAGCAATAAGCAGTGGGTGTGTTAACGATTATGGAATTTACACAGTTACAAAGATAAATCTATGTTGCAAAGTATGAATACCGTGTTTTCTAACGGAATCTTACAAAAATCAACAGAATGAATGATTTTCTGTAAGAATTTGTTCTTATTGTTATTGACCCCTTTGTTTCCTGCCAGAAAAGACTAAAAGGCATAGTGACAGAGGTTGCACGGGCCGAGATGTGGCCAAGCCAAACCTTCATTTGACTCTGCAGGCCTACATAGTATGCTAAGCCGGGCATGTGCAGTAGGTGTATGGCCATTGAACACGTATAGGAGAAAGAGCCTATGGATCCAAGGATGCGGGAAGGTGTCCGCTGGCTTATATTTTGTTCAGGCTGAGGAGTCAGGATGGGATCTAAGGTTGTACCAAAATCACTCTAGCAATATAAGCATGATTATATATATATATATATATATATATATATATATAAATATAACTTTATACCACCAACCTACTCACCTTTGTGCACCATGGACATGAACCATACAGTTCTAGCCGCTAAGCAAGGCTAGGCAGACATACTTTGCCCATAGGCACCAACAACTTCCACAAACCTTGTGACCAATGTTCTTGTATATGATAACACCCTTTTCCTACACCCGCTGAGGAAAGTGGAGAGAGGTAATACTTACAATTATGCTTCTACATTGGGTACAATGTATTGAAAAGCTATGAGTGTTGGTTAAAATACAAAAACAGCTCGGTATGAATTAAAGAAGAAATGTGCCCTTTGAGACAGGTCAAACGCCTAACGTCTGGATTCTACTTACTCAACAACTTTGACACTGTATACAGTATGTTGTTATCTCTAAGGCTCAGTGTGAATTTGAGAGAATTCCCCTCTGACGCATGAATAGTAGTAGGGGGGCCACACCTTCTACCCCAGACCTCGGCAGTCACACAGAACCACACAGCCCATAGTGTGGTTACAGATAGCCGAGTGCAAGAGAGAGATAGGGATACACAGAAACCTTTACACTCAGAGCGCGGCCATCGCCTGACAGTTACTCCAGCCTAGTACTGCCATATACCGGCCCTCGGCGCAGGAAACATGGTGCAAGGTGAGTGGGCATTTCTGATATAGACCACATAACAATCCTAACCATGGACCATATTAACAGACCACTGTTTACACACCTAGAGTCTGGCATCATTGGTGGTGGCCTACCGCATTATGATTAAATATAGTCTGAGCAACAGTGAGTACTAGTATTTCTCATCATATCCTGGAGCTCCTAAGGTTGATGACAACAGGAGAGAACAGTGTCACAGAGAACTAATCCCGTGAAGGCTTACCTGGTTTGTTTTCTTTGCAATTTTTCTGGTTTTTCCACGCAGATCTATGAACATCTATACAGTATCACTGTTTAAATCTATGGAAATTAGACCTAGTAAAGTTTTTTAACTTATGTTTGATCTCAAGGACTCAAGACTGTAAGATGTGACCTTCAAGTTTCACAAAACAACAAGGAACACCGAACCAGTGACCTAAGCAAAGAGACTCATCTTTTCCTAAGACGAGGTCAAGAATTCATCATCACGTTGAGCTTTCAAAATAAAAAGAAACAGACGCAGCTGGAAAAATGCACGCTTACTACAAAAACAGGTGAAACTGAAATGTTTATGTTACATTCATACATATATACATACATACACATCACACATACAGTTGTTCACATTATGGTCAGCCTCAATATATAATTTGTCACAGTTTGTGTAGAATTTACAAAATCATAAACACATGTTTGCAAAAGTAACTAAGTGAACCCAAAATAGTTTCTAATGACACCATAGAGTGAGAAGAAGTGTTCAATCTAGCCAATGGAGCCAAGTTGGATACCTTTTATTGGACCAACAATTTAAAATATATAAAAGTTATGTAAGCTTTCAGGACGTAGATTTTTTTTATTAATGTTGCCTTCTACTGGTTTGGTATTCAGCGTGTGCGCATTCAGTGCTTATAGCACAATAACCTACCGTAGAATCTACTTACTGCTACTATAACCCAATGGAATGTAACCATTTACCCTGAGAGAATACCACCCGGGACAGTCCCACCTGAGGTCATGCCCTACTATTTGTACATGCGAAAAATGTGAAGAGGTTCATCACCTTGCCCATATGTAATATATACAGTTCTTTGCTGTATATAATATATACCTTTCTCTGCTTTATTAGATGAGAACACTCCTGACCAGTTATCCTTAAAGAGAGTTTCCCAAGCACCTGCTTGTTTTTAGTTTTTGCTTTTACTAAGGTCAGTGAGGCAGTATAGATTTATTTCATAAATCCTAGTGCTGCATTATATTTCATGATCCTTAAGTCTTATTCACAATATTATATTTCTTGCAGGACCCAACCCATCCAAGCTAAATGGTACGAAGAACACGTTCCCAATTTCAAGTCTTGGTGACAGAAAGTCTTGGAGTGCCAGAGTGATTGACAAAGACCAGGACTTATGGATAATATCCATAACGACCCCAGCAAATGCCATAATAGGATATTATAAGCTAACTCTCAAATTACCTGGTGGATATATACAAGAACTGGGAGAATTCATGCTGCTCTTCAACCCTTGGTGTGAAGGTACGTGCAATGTGCATCCAAGAAATGGGTTACTAAAAGGTACAGTTTACAAATTAGGGCTAAATAGTTTTCCAGTTCATGTCTATAGATAGTGGGCAATGTGAAATACATAAATACTCATTTTCCTGTATGATCAGTCTAGTCCCAAGTTTCCATTCTGGTACTGATTATGTCCGGCGCTGTCCATTATGTTCATGAGCGGTGACTTTGTTTCGGTTGGCCCTTTCTCCAGGGTCGAAGCTCTGAAAGACCCTGTAAAGTTCTGTTCATACTTAGTTCCTGTGTAGAATCCGTGGTAACATCGGACTGTTGGCAGCAGAGCAGATTTTATATTTAAGGGCCATGTCACGACCTGATTCTATCTCCCATGATTTGGAACTATATACCCTTAATCATTGTTGCAAAAATGATTTGTTAGTGTACATGCCAGCTTGCCATCAGGATTCAGATTGTTGCCTTTCTCTCTAAATATTTAATTACTTAAAACCTCTATTTCTAGAGAATTATTTGAATTTTCAGGAAGCGTGTTTAGTTGGCAGTAGGACTTTAGCACAATCTTCAAATTCTATTCATATAAATGGAAGAACTTGTACCTGATATGTCCTATATGCACCTTTGGTGGATATTACAGCTGGAAATATAACTCTAACAGGTGATTTTCAGTGGTTGATTGAATTAGGGTTGTATCTCAGATGCTACAACCCCCCTTTAAATGCACAATGATACAGATTTCTGCAATCAAGTCTATTCAAGAAGTTGTTGCATGGTTGTTGGAAAACACACAATAGACTTAAACCCATTACTGGCCAGGAGATCTCTAGCGTTATTCAGCTCTCTATTTCACCCTTTCATCTTATAGGTGATCCTGTGTATCTATACAATGAGGCTCAGAGACGGGAGTACATACTCAATGAGGATGGCATCATCTACCTTGGTACAGACAGTTGTGTCCAGCCCCATCAATGGCATTTTGGGCAAGTAAGTTTAATCGTCATTTCTCTTTGGTAGAATGTATTGGCGTAATATAGAACATAAACTTTTTCCAGCCATCCTTCCTACCATTGTACAAACATAAAAAAATGTTTTTCATCAGTCTTAGAGCCTCGCATGGTGCATCTGCAGGCAACTATAACGGTGGGATTATTTTAATAATGTTATTGATGTAAGGAAATATACTAAATAAATGAGATGCAGAACCTATTGACCTAGCAGCCTATCTTGAAAAGTGCAGTCTTTTGTTACTGATCTTTACATTCTGCTCAGAAAAGCAGTCTTTCTCTATTCCTATTTCTGTAGTTGGCACCTTTCTCTAGTTGGATATGGTAGAAGTTTGCATTTTATACTTGGTATGTTCTTAGTATCAAAAGATAAATTAACATAGATGTATTAGCCCAAGAGAAAATTGAGTATTTAGTCCAAGCTGAAACCCATTATTGAGCTAACCAAGAAAAAGATGTAAAATTACATAGGCTTTTGTGACCTCAGATGTTTCATCTGAAGGAGAGACCTCTGGGTATGTACAGCTTCTTAGGTGTGGGTCCAATAAAAGGTCACTTACACTAAGACTGTATCAAAAAATGACATTTAATTATCTGTTTTATGGTACAGTTTGAGAAGGAAATCTGTGACATCTCTATCAAGTTCATGGACAGCGCTAAACATTATCTGGAATCTCCAGAGGAACAATATTTGCAGAGAAACGACCCCATCTATGTCAGTCAAGTCATCAGTGATGCGGTGAGATACCCTCTAATAATGGTTTATAAAGTTGCCTTTACTGTCAGTTACGCACATCTAATAATGAAATTCTTCCTCAGATCAGTAAAAGAGACGAAGAAGACAGAGTGGAATTCATGGTCCAAAATGGTCAGCCGTCCTACACCTGGATAAGCAGTTTACCGATCTTGCAACAGTGGTTCAACACGCAAGACCAACCTGTTTATGGGCACCACTGGGTGTTTGCAGCAGTGCTTTGTACAGGTGATCACAAGAAATATAGAAACATAGAAAGTGACGGCAGATAAGAACCGGTAGGCCCATCCAGTCTGCCCAACCTCTGAGTACTTTCTTTAGTACCTGCCCTTATCCTATATCTAGAGCATTCCAATACCATTTTCAGTTCACATACATATGTTTTTGTCTGCTGTTCTACATTGTCTACTGCAACACAATTGGATGGTTCTCTATGAAACATGCTAGAACACAAACTGAGCTACCAGGCGACAGGCACAGACAGGCGAGTATAATCAAGTGGCCCATTTCTGCTACTGCAAAGGCCCACCCAATACAAATATTTTAGATCACCTGGATATAAGCATGGAGAAGTCATCCTCCGCATTCATTTTTTTAGTACATGATAGGAATTGCCACACTACAGTCATGCAATGTCATGTTACATGACCCCACGGTGGTCATCCTTCCACAGTGGTAAGCCCGCAAACCTGATATTAAAGCCCCTGCTTGAAGAAATCTAACCAACACAGGGGGTAATTGTCCTATCTACCGGTATATAGCAAGGATCCAGCCAGAGATATGGCTACATATACATATTGTATTGTAACAAGACATGCAAGCTCACATGGATTACTGCAGTAAGATCAACATTAACCGAGTGATAATACTTCATTTATTGGGGTTTGATGTTTTCTGGGTTTTTTTGGACAGTGCTTCGATGTCTGGGAATTCCTACAAGGATTGTTACAAATTATAACTCAGCCTACGATACCAATAGGACCCTAAAGAAGGACATATATTACAATGAGAACGGAGCACGGATTCATAGATCAAGAAATGACAGTATCTGGTGATGTATCTTTCGGATTTCTAATTATTTATTTTGAGAACATGATGTCACAATCAACATAAGTATTAACGATGTATTCATTTTATTAATTTAATAAGCGGGTTGAAGAATGGCCCTGATATTCAGGAAGAAATGAGGGCCAGTTCCATCCTTAAATGATGCCACACTTAACAGGGCAACTTGCAATATCCAACTCTGACAATGCCAGCACAAAATGTATATTAACCCAAGTTAGGGCCCTGTACCCACCACTAATAAAAAGTTTTTAAGGCGGTCTTTAAAAACAATAAATAGACCATAATTAATGTGCCACTGGAACACAAGTGAAACATAAGTTCTCCTCAAGAACAGGCATCGTAAAACACAGTATAAAAATGATTCTATGTCTGTAGAGCACATTAAGGGTGAGTTAAATCTCAAGGTTTCCTACTCTATGGAAGAATCTAGAAATAAAATAGATGCACATTTTATTTTTGCAGGCATTTCCATGTGTGGAACGAGTGCTGGATGAAGAGGAAGGATCTTCCACAGGAATACAGTGGTTGGCAAGTCCTCGATGCTACAGCACAGCATAAATACAGCGGTGAGATTTATAAGAATGAGTTTTCTTGAATATATATTTTTTTTACATTGAGTAGGCAATAAATGTCACTGAGGACTCTGGTTCTATCTATTTGGATTAATATTATTATCCCTGCTATAGCCCCATATTGGTTCATTATTCCCAGACCCACGTTTCCGAGTTTCTCTTAGGTCTGCTTGTGTTGTTGTAGGTGTCTTAAGCTGCAATGGTCCAGCACCAGTAAGAGCCATCAAAGAAGGGCATGTGAGCTGGCATTACGATGTTGGTCTCATCTTTTCTAAAGTGGTCACAGATTGTGTGGCCTGGGTTCGGAACTCTCAAGGATATTTCATAAAATCTTTTGGAGCTACCAGATATGTGGGAGATAGCATCTGCACAAAAAGCATTGGAAGTGACGCACAAAAGGACATTTACCATAAATATAAATACCCAAAAGGTACGTAAGTATGATACAGAATGCTGGCATCTTTTCCCTTCTGCTAAGATTGGCAACAATTTATTCCATCCTACAAACACCCTTTTCTTGTAACACAAAGGTAAAGACCAGGATCAATACAAAGAAATTATAAAAGCTGCAATTTATAATGGGTTTAAAAGATGATTTCTAAGCAGTTAAAATATATTTTCTAGCTATAGTGTTTTGTGTCCTGCATGGTAGGTGGCATGGGAATCCTTAAAAAAAATTCTCAGCTTGTCTGGGTGCAGTCCAATGGTCATAATTCTGACTCAATAACAACTAGACGTGAGCTTGGGCAGAAAAAAGATACACATGGAGGGAGGACATCTAAGCCGGGAAGACATCCAAACGTACAGTAGGTATTTTTAAATAAGCATGTGTTTGCTTGTGTTTCAAACAGGTTCTGCAGAAGAATACGAGGTGTTACAAAGAGCCAGGGAGATACTGCTAAAAGAACAGCAACAGCCCGAGGATACTAATGATCCATCTGACAATAACGTTATACTTTATATGCTATCCCAGAATTCCCAGCTTTATGGAGATGATATAGAAATCAAGGTGTTTGTCAGCAATGTGGGCGATGAGAAGAGGGACCTGCAACTTGTAATGGGTGCCCAGTCTGCGTATGATTATGGCATCACAAGAGCACAATTCTGGAGTGAAAAGTTCCATTTTCACCTCAGTCCAGGAGAAGGTAATTTTAATAGATCATAGAAATACCGTGATTACATTTAACAAGGACCAAAACCTCTGCAAAAAAACTCCTTCATAGGTCTGGCCTCCATAGTAGCCTTACCCAGCATCATGTGTTCTGAGGAAGACCATGGGGATATGGGTTGGGGCGAGTGGCTGGGGCACTATTCTAGCTGTGAACTAGGGCAACACCCAACCAAAATACACTACATGGACAAAATTATTGGGACACATCTCTCAATTATTGAATTTAGGTGTTTAGGCATCTCAGTACCCCAAATGGGTATATCCACTCAAGTCGACTTCCTCTGCTACTCCAAATGCTGAACCTCTCGCTTATTATCAGCCAAGGTACCACCTTCCCCTCAAGAAACATCAGCCAAGATTTGATGCTTGAGGATAAAACTGCGTTTAATGGGAAACACAAGGGTATTTAAACAGTACAAGGGGTTAATTTACATACAATAGTATGTAACAGCCAAACACTCTCAATCAGGCCCTCCTTTACACACAGCACAGTATTGGACTCGGCCCACCTCAGCCCAATAGGCGGTTGCTAGTGTAGTTTGTGGGGAAGATGGTAAACACGGGCAGTTCCCTGACTTCTGGCCGAAACCGCCTGGATATCAGATCTTAGTGTAAATAGTGGCCATAGAAGTCCCTATCCTGTAAGTTCTCACCTGATGGAGAGTAACACATCACACGTAAAATCCTGTCCCAAAATCCAGGTACCCCAAATCTGTTGAGCTCCACAGTCTTTATAGTCTCTGGTAACTGGGTAAACATGGCACTCTGTACCAGGGGGAATTAAGTAGTATAAACGGATCCCCTGTACCCACCTACAGGAACCCTTTCAAGGCCAGGGCCCATAGTCTGTAGGGAGGAGGATGGCGCTCAGGACCCCAGGACATAGAGGCTTCTGTGACCAGACCCATCGACACAGGTCACACGAAGTATTTGACCGCGTAAAGTCAAAGAGTGGGATCCCTGAGTTGATCGCTGAGGTACATGATGCGTAGAAATCGCCAATGCTCTGCTGATTCCATAATTGAAGAGTTTCAAACTTCCATTGGCATTATTATCAGCACAAAAACTGTGCATCGGGAGCTTCATTGAATGAGTTTCTATGGTCAAGCAGCTGAATGCAAATTTAACATAACCAAGTGCAATACCAAGCATCGAATCGAGAGGTGTAAAGCACTCCGCCACTGGACTCTGAAGCAGTGAAGTAACGAATCTCGCTTCTCTGTTTGGCAGTCTGAAGGATGAGTCTACATTTGCACAAAGCAAAGTCCATAAAGACATGGTTGAATGAGTTTGGTGTGCAGAAGAACTTGACCGGCCACACAAAGCACTGACCTCAACCCCATCAAACACCTTTAGAATGAACTGTAAAAGAGTGCCTAACCTCACAAATGCTCTACTGTGTGAACGGGCAACAATTCCCACACTTCAAAATCTTGTGGAAAGCCTTCCCAGAAGAGTGGAAGCCGTTATAGCTGCAAAAAGGGGGGACCAACTACATATTAATGTCTATGTATTTAGAATGCAATGTCATAAAAGTCCCTGTTGGTGTAATGGTCAGGTGTCCCAATACTTTTGTTCATATAGTGTATATCTCTGGGCAAAGGCACTAGAAAAATGGGTGGAACATTATTAAAAATGGGGAGGATATGTCAGGAAGCACGTGGACTTCAATGGATCTAGTCATGAATTTTTTCTTTTAATAATGAAAAAACAGAACAAAGTTGAGACATAAATATATGACAGAGAAATAATTATCTGAAAATATCGCGTGATGACCTCTACCCCTGATATCTCCTTCCGATCCCCTTATGTATAAATAATTTCTGTTCAACATTACACGTCTTAAAAAGATTTTAAAAGTTACCACCAGCTTCCTTTTATTTATTGAAGGATAGAATTAAATATTATGGAAGGCACTTGTGATGTCTCCTTACAAGACTGTCCAAGAGCAGTGGTACGAAGTCACACTGAGCTCTGCACGTACGTGCATGTTACACGAGTACTTACATGCCAATTGCAGGTCAGGACTGTCCATTATGACCAATAATGATTTAACCCTATCCTCATTTCTTTACAGAAAGGTGTGTTTCCGGATGGATTTCCTATTCTCAGTATGAGAAATCTCTACTGGACAATAATTTGCTGAGGATCACTGCTCTGGTGAAGCAGCCCATGGGTGCAAATGGCCATTTTACAGTAGCAGAACAGGATGTAACAGTCTGCAAACCCAAAATAGCTATTCAGGTGAGCAAAAATGGGGCCTACGTTATCATGGGACAAGCCAACCCCCTGCTATGCGGATAACTCGGACACAAAAAGAGGATGCATTTTTATCTGGTTCAGCTCGGGTTTGCACTTATACTGATTCTGATGGGCCAGACAAAGATGAGTATTAGGCTTAAGCCCGCCCACGAAGAGCATGATTTACAGTACATGGCCCAGTAAGAAAAGGGAGAGAGATAGGGAGACATATATTTTGGGTAACCTTTCTCAAAGCATGTGATAGCAGAAAAATACTGCTTTTTCTCGTTCCAGAGATAGACATGAACATTAGCCAAAATGTGCCTAATTTGGAACTAGATATCTTTTTTTTTTTTACGCAGATGACGCAAGCTGTGCTGCAGTTCCAGCCCGTTAAGGCGATGGTTGTCTTCTCTAACCCGCTCAACGACACCCTGGAGGATTGTGTCATAAAGGTCTCAGGCAAAGGGCTGCTTCATAAGGAGAGGTTCTACAGGTTAGCAAAAACCATTTGTGTGTACACTGTCTGTACCGAATATAACATTGTGTGCGTGACAGATGTTCCATTATTCAAAATCAGTTGTGTATATCTAGGGTGTAGGTTTCCCAGAACAAAATGGTTTTAGGATCATTGGAGAAACAACATTTGATGGGCTTTTAAAATTGGGTATTGATTAGTAGCATTTTGACTTTTGATGGAGGCATTGTTTCCAACAACTATGTTATAGACCAACTAAGCATGGAGTAAGCAGACACAAAATATTTCATACACCTAAAGTACCCACGGCACATGGGGAGCAGTTAATATTTTATGTTATGGTATCATGAAACCCTGAACTGTTGAGTGAACTGAAGAGCAATATGTTTTTGTTGAACAGGTCCAAGAATGTGGATCCAAGGAGCACTTTGGTCTATCCCATTACCTTCACTCCAACGTTAGCTGGAACTAGACGGCTTTATGTGCAGCTCAGGACTAGCAAGCTCCATAGCATCACTGGATTCCAGAAGCTGGAGGTCCTTCCATCCAATATTAGAGAATGTTCGTATAACACCACACATCATTTCGCCATGTCGCATGTTTTATATCGAAGTACAATGGATAGAGCAATACAAATTCCCATAATAGTATCCCGGCATTAATTGTATATCATTTAACTAAATCGGAAGTGTTTTCAATGAAGGGATTAAAATAAGAATATATATATATAATATCATATAATATAATCTTCTTAATTAACTGAAATGTGGAGCATCTTCTTTCATGTATGATTTCTTGATGAATCTTTTGTTAACAGGGTCCACTCACCACTGGGAGGACTTCCAGAAATCTACAGAGGAAACGACTGGCTCTCTAGAAGACCTCCTCTCTCCTCTCTCCATGACCATCCTTTCCGAGAATTATCTGTTGTATGGGCAAGACTTCCCCCTCTCCTTGAATATTTCCAATCATAGCAGTAAAGAAAAAGATCTGTGTGTGGTCCTTGGTGCTCAGTATATATATGAAAATAGGGACAAGTGTCCTCATTTCTGGAAGCAAGAAATTCACTTTTCTCTGGAAGCACAAGAAGGTAAAAAAACAAACAAACAAATTAATTAAAAAATATGATAATTCCCAGAGAACCCAATATCCATTATACAACTGACATGAGTAATCTCAACCCATTGTCTAAAGTTTCTCAAAGTCCCAAAAAATTAATGACTATGAAAAATAGTGCTTTTTTAGAAACAATTTGAATTGCCTTTTTGTGTTCAGCTATGGAAACCTAAAATGACTGTATTACTGCTTTGGTCAATCTATTCATGTATGAGTAGTTTACTAGACCAATGGCTTGTGGCTGGATTTCAAACGTTCAATTAAGGGCGGTTTAATGTGCCATATTACTCAAAAACGTTAACTTATTTTGTCAGTGTTTACTATAAGTTATTTACCTTAAGGGGGCATTGAAGTGGATATAAGGACTGGAGTGCCTCTTTAATGCTACCTTAATGAGCTTAGACCACCATAGATGAAAGAAAACAAGGATCAGGGGACAATTGGCCAGACACAGTTTATTTGTGTTTTATTTCAGAACTGATGGGGTCACCCTAAAAATTTAGATATCATTAAAGAACACTTGCAGCTGTCAACCTGGGCGGTTAATATGTATCCTGGGACAAGGTCAGAGTCCTGATGTCACATCTACTCCTAGAAGTCAAGGGAAGCACAAGGAGGTTGAGGGGTCTCGTGGTGCCCCCCGGGAGCTGCCCCATCAGCCACTATTTCAGTGGGTGGCAGATTTATGGAGGGCTGTGGTAGAGAAACCCATAGATTCATATTTTGGTGGCTTAAGCGATGCTTTTATTTTTTTACATTTCCAACAGAGTGTGTTGTGCAAAAACTTTCAGAATTTGGTCAAAAATGTCTAATACGAGATTAGCATTCGCCTAACCTAGTTCTGCTATTTTCTTTTCCTACAGAACAAACATTGGCAATCAACCTTCTTCACAAACAATATGCAGACCTCTTGTGGGAGAGCAATGCCGTCAGACTCACCGGTCTCGTAAAAGATGTCACCAACACAGTATCCACCAGTAAGAATGTCACTCTGTACAAGCCTCAGCTTACCATCCAGGTAAAAGCGAGCGTTTAGCTCAGGGTACAATAAAATATAAACCCAAGCATTTTCTCCTTTAATACAGAGGGAAAAAAAGTCGTATTCAGAGGCAAACAATTGTGTACTTTGTAAATTGCTAACTTGATCTCAGCCTGGACTTGGTGGACAAAGCAACGGGTAACCTAAAAAGTGCAAGCTGCTTTCTAAATATTCCTACATTAAAAAAGCTTTACTGTTATAAAAGAACCAAACCTGTCATTTTGAAATTTTAGATGGTATTTAAAAAGTATTTCTCAACCAATTCAAAGTCAGACATGCGTACATACATACATCATCTTCCTAAATGTTTCCATATCCCATTGATTTATCATGATTTTGTTTTAGATGCAGAAAGAGGCATTACAGTACCATCCTATAACTGCTACAATCACCATAACAAACCCTCTTGATGAGGTGCTAAGAGGCTGCATCCTAACGGCTTCTGGGAAAGGTCTGGTCCACAAGAAGAGATCTTACAGGTGATCATGTAAAGCGTCAATCATGCAGGATTCCAGTTAATGTTTTGTTTTTAAAGGGACAGATTACTATGCCATACAGCATTTCCAACCACTAATGTATTAAAGGACATTCATATGCATTCTTTAACCTGCAGGCAAAAAAGTCACTTCGCTTTAGGAGAAGCTGCAGTTACAGAGCTGCAGTGCACTGCCACCTTCCATGGTCTCATTTTTATGCCACCTTTTTGGCATATATATTTGTTTTAGGGGGTGTGGTTAGAGGCGTGACCAGGGGACAAGGTGTTTTGTTTGTCAAGACCCAAATCCTCCGGGTCGCGGGAGTGGGGTCTTGTGTGTGGGTGTGTGTACTATACACACACTTTATACGGTTGTGTGTGGGGGGAGTTTGGTGTCACTTCACTCCCCATGTTCCATATATGGTGTTGTGATTTCATGCTGTACTACAAGATACTAGTATGAGGTCATGTAGAGGGGAACTATTAAAATAAGGGATTCCATTTCAAAATCCACTCAACCTATTGTACATATCATGCACTTTAACTATATTCTTTCTTTAATGGATACAGTTGCCAAGATATTGACCCTGGATTCAGAGAGGCTTTCACCATCACCTTCACTCCAACGCAGACCGGGGCTCTGAAACTGTACATGGAGTTCAAATGCAGGCAGTTCTGTGGCGTGAAGAGCATGCAGAGTGTTGAAGTTCTGCCATCTGAGATCCCAGGCATTAGAGGATAGGAGCTTTTAGAGTCTCTCATTCGGCTATCCATAAGTCCAATGACCAAGGAGTGACTTACTTGAGTTTCAGGGCTGCAGAACGCCGTGATACACACAAACCCAGCAAACATTCACAAAAGGAGCTCAAAGGAGAAAATGGGGATGGTTGTTGGATCCCAAATTGAGACACTTGGGAGACGACATCATTGCCCTAACAGCGTCAATGTTCTGTATTATTACCTAAACCCCGACCTTAAGTGTATTTATAGTTTGGTGCTAGAGCCCTTAAACTTCAGCAGTATACAATTTGGGGTATACAATTTCTTGTCTATTTCTAACAAAAGAAAGTCATAAACAAATATATATATATATTCAAATTCAGAGCCCTTTCATTATATATTAGTCAGCTTATATATTTATCAATTATCTAAACAGTTCAAGCCTTTGCCAAGAATAAAAGCTATGTTGATTTTTTTTCTTCCAAGTTTCAGTAACGCACATTTGAATTGTATTTTCCACTTTACATTATAGCATAAAATAAAGAAAGTTTCTATAACATTTTACTCTCTCCTTATTTTAAGAGTCTAGATGGTTTTAACTTTAGATTCCGCTATCGAAAACGATCAAACAGGTATGAATCCCGGCTGGAACTTGCCTTGCCTTAAAGGAGTCCTTAATACATAAGGTCTACCTCAATAATACGAGAGCATGAAATGAAAGTGATGCCGGCTTGTTCTTTGCCCGTATTAACAAGGTTAGATGTGGAGGAACCGGGGCAATCTCACGACAAGTGGGCTACTGAAACAAACGATACATGGACAAGACAAGAGAGTCTGGAACAGATGGATTGCTACTACGACACTAGACCTAATGCGAGGGGATGTTGTAGATAGACGTAGCAGTGCCAAGAGACAGAAACATCGTGAAGGAGTGGCGTGCTAGGAACAGCTAAGATACTACGCAGAAGCCTCAAGACCCGATGTCGAGAAAGACACATACCAGGTGAGAATGGAAATAATATATATATATATATATATTATCTAAATAAAAGATGTTTGTTGATCAACTGAATGGCATATAGCTATCCAAAAACCCTTGCACTATAAGATATCTTTGTCTTGCCAGGGTGATGTTGGTGTTGGATTGTATCTTTCACACTCCATCCAAATGGTGTAAAGTACTCTAAAGTGTTGGCAATATGTATGTTTTTACTAGCCTTCGTATCGCACAGAAATATACAGCTGTTGTATTGTAACAAACAGGTGTATTTCAGAACCCTGGACTTCAGCGTTCACCATGTGCAAAACGCAAATACCGTATATTCCGGCGTATAAGACGACTTTTTAACCCCAAAAAATCTTCTTAAAAGTGGGGGGTCGTCTTATACGCCGGGTACTTACCAAGCCGGAGGTTCCCACGAAGCCACCAATCTCTGTAATCACTACGCGCCGGCTATTGATGCCGAGCGCAGGGATGCCGTCATGTCCCGGCGCCTGGCATTAATTGCCGGCGCGTAGTGATGAGGGAGCAGGGAAGCCCGAGGTCTGGCACTTCAGACCTCGGCTTCCCTGCTCTCTGATCACTAGGCGCCGGCTATTGATGCCGAGCGCAGGGATGATGTCACGTCCCGGCGCTCGGCATCAATAGCCGGCGCGTAGTGATTAGAGAGCAGGGAAGCCGAGGTCTGAAGTGCCAGACCTCGGGCTCCCACAACTGGATGGAAGAAAGAAGACAGAAGATAAGGTAAGAGATGGGGAGAAAGGGGGGAGAAATATATATATATATATATATATATATATATATATATATATATATATATATATATATAGATACACACACGTGTGTGTGTATATATATATATACATATACATGTGTGTGTAAAGGCAGGGGTGTGTGGTGAGGGCAGTGTATAAATGTGTATGTATGGACAGGCATATGTGTAGATATATATATAGATATATATATTATATACGTGTGTGTGTGTGTGTGTGTGTGTAAGGGCAGTGCATGTATGTATATGTCAGCAAATCAACCAGCAAATCACCGGTAAGGTACATCGCTTGCCGTGATTGGCTGGTTGTTGTACGCTGGGTAGAGGGGTAGAGGGGTAGTCTTATACGGCGAGTATAGTCCAAACTCTATATTTGGACTGTAAAAGTTGGGGGTCGTCTTATACGCCCAGTCGTCTTATACGCCGGAATATACGGTACATTTCAAAGGAGCCAAAGCTGTAAAAATGTGACAATCACCATGGAAACCAATGGGATGTTAGAGTTGACTGCTCCACATTCACTACTCTGCAGCAGAAATACTCTTTAAAATATGACTTCTTTGTATCTCAATTACCATCTACATGACGGAAAGGAAAGCCGAAAACCATAACTCTCCAATGCAAACACCAAGCCGGCTTTTAATATACCTTAACTGAGAAGTCCTTCAAAAACAAAAATATATTTGATAAGGTTAAAAAATAGTATTCTTATTTTACAAAGACATTGTCTGAACACAGCATGCAAATTGTTTTTCTTTGGGTGTTTCAAGTATCCATATAACTCATTTGTGGTCATGCATGGTCACAATGGCAGAAGAACAGAGAAAGTAAGATTTGGAAGACCTGCAATGGCCTTGCTCATAAACACATTCAGAAATGTAGCTTAAATATCAAACATCTCCAAAAGAGACCATGTGATGAAGGAATTAAACAATAACTATAAAGTATAAGTTAACAAATGTCTGTAAGAATTTAGTCTTCTCGTGGTCCCAGTATCAATCCAAAACAAGCCAAACAATTCACTGTCCCTGCGGAAAGCACAAGTCGCACAAAATCTGGGATTCTCCAACAGAGAAGATTGAAGAAGATGCCTTTACATCCCGATAAGAGTGCTCATCAAACCGAATGGTATGCTCATACGACATGCTGGGTGAAATTCTTTATTTTTTCCATGTTGTGGTCAACAGCCCCGCTGAGGAACTGGATCCAGGAGGATTCCTCTTCAGTGCACACATGGCTGGCTCTAAGAAAAAGACACACAAAGCTCAGATCGTGCGTCATTTACGCTCTCAAACACGCTTCTGCATCTGCTCTAATAAACTAAGGCATAGCATGGTATAATCTGTAAATTAGAGCTCCTCTAGGCAAAATACCAGGAACCTTCCGCAGGTCTACACGTTACATTTCTAATAGATTTCAGTATTGTCATTTGGCACCGCTGACATACAGATTACTAAATTAAAAGGCTTTATGGCCCTCCAAATGACAATCTTTGAGAATCCAATGTATGCACTTGAGTTGATTATAATATGTTGTATGATAGTCCATGATACTGTTAAACATAGCTATCTTCAATAGTCATCCATTCTTTGAACCATATGCATGTTCTTTCTTCCTTTCTACAAGGGACAGCGTCTGGTCTTTCCTTGTTATTTGCCAATTAGGAGAGGCACTGAAAAGTCACCTAGCAGTAAACAACATGAGGAATATACAAACCTTGCAATTTCAAGCACTTTCTTCAGAACAGAGGCTAACTGCGCTCCCTGAAAAACACGAGTGTGATGGAGAAGTGTATTAGTCGCTGACCAATTTTAACTAAATGCAATAAAACTCTTGATATGACCTATGGAAGAAATTGGCAAACCATTAAAAAAAACAGAAAGAGAAGATGGTGGGAAAGAACAAAAAAGATACAAAGGCTGAATTAATTTGGGTAATCAAGAGGAAGGCAGACGTATGTAACGCGGGAGGGTAAATATAAAGGTACTTACATTTAGACGTACAGCTGCATGGTTCATCGGAGGGTACAAACTCAAGGCTAGTTCGTCAACACTAAGAAAAATAACACATTTCACAGCTATTTTCTCTTCAGAGAGATATACACTCCCATCCAGCACTGCAATATACCCACATTCAATAGGACTCGCCATGTACAGTGTACTTAATCCCAGGGCAGGACAAGATTAACAATAATTTAGTAATTCAGAAGCCAAGGTCACAAAGATTTAAAACATTTTTTTCAACACCGATTCATAGAACAAGATGTTTTAGAAATAAACTACTATGTAATGATGTTATTTGACCAAGAAGTTTGTAATGATTCTTGGGCATTAATATTAAACCTGAAGCTCACAGAGAGAACAACATTTTGAATTAAAGGACCCTATTAAGAAGCAGGAGCTCAGTGCATTCCTACCTTGGGCTGATCTCCTGTGTAACATCTGCCAAGTCATCCAATTGAGCCACGTGTTCATCCGTGTCCACTTTCCCTTGAGCCTTCAAAGCCCCCAGAACCTTCTTCAGACAGGCTTTTGAGGCCTTCATCAGGCCAAGACAGGGTCCCAGGAGCTTACGATCTGCCTCTGACCAATAAGTGTCTTGATTGCAGCGACCTCCTGTTTCATCGTCATCTAAGATGTCATTGAAAGGATCATCTTCACCTGCTGCAGCCTGCATATCACGTGTAAAGGTAATGACTAAACGATGATGAGCAAAGCCTGGTGAATAAGATAATTCATCCAGCTTATTTTTAAACTAAACTAAAAGCACATGACAAGAACAGTCGATGCGAAGCATCTCGGATGGTGTTGGAACAAAAATGATGATCCTCAACTAGCCTTTGAAATCATCAGTAACGTAGTTAAGGCATATTTTATGGAAAAGCGCTGCTTGTGGGCTGTTTTTGTAAAGTGAACAATATATATATATGTCTACAGCCATAGTCTTATCTATGTAATGTGGCTCTTCTGGTCCAAACATACAATACACATGAAGCTTGTAACAATAGAGTTGATATGGGTCATAAAGAGGTCTCATGAAAGAAATGTGGCAAAGAAGGAGAAAACATCATTACCTGCTCCACTTCCTCTATGGCATCCTTCACAACAGCCAGATATCTCGACACCTGCACCACCACCGCAGCTTTATTATCTGTGGAGGTACATGTGGAAATCGTGGGATGGTTAGGGGACACAATCCCAGTGTAAAGTGTTGACAAGGCTGCATCTAATAGCATTTCATCAGATGGATGAGGACACATTCACAGTGAAGAACTCGGGAAGAATGACAGCAGCAAAGCCACAATGAGACATACCAAAGTAATTAAAAGTAAAATAGGACAATGTTGTTCGAATGTTTAATAATCAAAAACACAAACACGATGTACGAAGAATGAATAGCAGGAGATGAACAAACCTTTTGGAAGCTGTTCAAACTGGTCACAAGCTTCCCAGACACTGCCTGTAGAGACCAACTGTGCCTGTGACAGACTGAAGGTAAAGAGCATCATGAGAGAACGTCAGGAGAACAAAAGGGAAGCACAAGAAGGATAAGGCGGTTGAACCCAAGGTAGGACCTCAACTTAATGTGACTGATACCTCTGTATGCGTGAATTCAGGATGACGTCCACCAACTGAATGGTGCCCTCTATGACATCCGCCACAGCCTCTCGCACAGTCTTACGTAGGGTGATACCTGGATGTGACAACAACTCATGAACACATCAACAGCACATTTCTCATCCAATAAGTCCATAATACAGGAGAAGTAAATATTATTTATTCTCATTGGTAAAAGTCTCAATTTTCCTTGAGAAAGAAAAAAAGAATCAGTATAGGGTCATGCATAGTACGTAGACTTTATTTTTAAATATATCCTATTAATGGGATAAAGGTCCCAAAGACATGGTAAGTTTTTGCTGTATGGCCCTTGTCCTTACCTTGCACCTTGGGAAGTGAATAATAGACAGTAGCAGCTGCCAGAACAGAGTTGAGAAGCCCATCACTTAACTTCTGATTGTCCTGGAAGAACATACAGAGAACGATATAGGATTACATGGTAAAGGGCAGCATAAATCGGGCCTCCAAAAATCCATTACGTTCCTACCTCGTGTGACGGCATCGGGGGCTTGGAGAAAGCCAAACTCATCTTAGTAGCTTCCTGAGAAATGACTTTAAAGGTCTGACCTGGAATGGCGTAATAAAATAGGATAAACACTAAATACCATGCTGATTTATCGCTTGTTTTTGTGTTTCATAAAAGATATGATCATCGCTACCTTGGTTTGGAGGGACCCTAGAATTTAAGTGTTCCCTTTTTGCCAGTTGGAAATCCCCCCCCCCCCCCGCCAACCATTGCCTTTGGAAAGTTTCTCCATTTCCAAAGCATGGCTTCTCCTTGAGTTAGGAGAGGTGGTTATCCAGCAGAATAATGTGGCTGGACCACCAAACCATTTAATCAATGCGTTTTGCTATAAGAGCTCTCATCTGTTGTCTTTGTATGTTGTATCTGCTCATTCATTTCTGCTTTGTCTTAGTCTGTCAATTGAATATATGTATTGTACCAAGTGCTATATAAATAAAAGATAATCTCAGTATAATTATTGTTAGGAAAAATATTTCACAACAGAAAACGCATCATCACAGGAATTACTACAGTTATTGTTTGGGTGAAAAAAAATGTACAAATGAGCACATCATGTATAAGATTCAAGGACACAAAGGCATCAGTGTGCAAAAACACAATGCTAATACGCGGGTAAGTTTGCCACGTAAACAGTGCCGGCCCTACAACTTTAGAAGGGGCGGACCCAAGCGTTTTTTTGGTTGTTTGTTTTGAAGCGGAGGAGAGCGAGAGGGGCGCCGAGTAGTTTTCGCTTACCCGCTCGGCGCCCCTCTCTCTCTCCTCTGCGGCGAGTCTCCCTGTTCAGTCTCGGTGCCGGCTTGTAATGATGAGCGCCGGAAGTGGCGTCAATTTCCAGCGCTCAGCATTACAAACCGGCACCGTGGCAGAGCAGGGAGACTCGCCGGCAGGACTCTTTAAAGGTAAGTACTGCCGGGGGTGGGGAATAATGGCGTCAGCGAAGTTTAAAATGCCGCCCCCCCCCCGCGTCGGCTGGGGGGGCATTTTAAACTTCGCCCCAGGCGGCGTTAAGTCTTCGGCCGGCCCTGCATGTAAAGCACGTGTTAAGGTAGCACACCTGTTAACATAATGCTAGATTATGGAAGCCAATTGCATCACATTGTGTAAAATGTATTTGTGTCATTTGTACATATTCTGATCTGTCACTTTATTCTTTCCTAAGAAGATCTAATCATATAACAAGAGAGATGAAGTAAGAGCACGTCTCCTGTTCTGTGGCATTTAGATTGTAAGCTCCTTTGAGCAGGGCCCTCCTCACCTGTTGTTTCTGTAAGTCATATTGTTATGTTACATACTACTCGTTATGTCCTGTCTACCCATTGTACAGCGCTACGGAATTTGATGGCGCTATATAAAACAATACATAATAATAATAAAATTAAGCAGCCCCTGGGGGGGGGTCGAGGAATAGTTTTATATGATCAAGAAATAATTTTCGGGAAGGGTTGGAATCAAAGTTTCTTACCGAGTGTTTCCCAGAAGTTTGGTGCATTGAAGTTGGTTTTCTCTCTAGACTCTCCATCTGTATATAAATATATATAAATACAAACAGTAACAGGTATTTTACCTCGGCCATTAAAAAAGTTGCAGAACATTAGAGGTGAAATCTAAGACGGCAGGTTAGACCCATCCGGGCCATCTAGTCTTCCCATTATTCCTGTATCCAGATCCAGGATAACTTTACGCCTGTCGTATACATGTTTAAATCCCCTGTCTGTATTACCTTCTACCACCTCTGCTGGTACCTCTGTAAAAGTACTACCTACACAGTACCTGTACAGAAATACTTTACAGTATGATGTTGGACTAAAGATCAAAACTGCACCGGTGCAGACGGTAGAAATAAAATACACAAAACCAAATTAAGGAAAAAAACAACTTTATGGGCATTAAATAGGCAGATAAGATTATTTTAGCTGAGAAAAATAAAGCTAGTTGTGATCAATACAGCGGGCGAATGGTGCGGGAAACAATTCTGATGCAAAGCGCTTAATGAAGAACCAGCACCGCTGGTTGCTATGGTGACTGCCCTAATTTTTAGCAAAAGGCACCTAGAAATGTGTCATCATAAACATTAGGTGTGTGGTTAGAATGTGTCCGAAGCGAGCACGCCCCCCCCCCCAAGGTTCTGAAGGGGACTTCAAAATACCCCTCATTGAGTCGCGTTTGGTGGTCTCTTGGGTTTAATAATAAATCGCACGTGTTTATACGACTGTCAGCTGTCACATGTCACGGACCGGGTACTGACATTAACCCACATACGATAATAAGAACCGGGGCAACGAATATAGGCCAAGCTTTAGGTCAGACATGATAGTTACGGCAAAAACAGATTACAGACGTAAGAGGAATGGATTAACACCCGAAACTTGCCTCGCAGTCTCCCTAGCACCGCACGCAAACTGTCCGCCAGGTTCTGAACAGGCTCCATCTTTCCGGAACCACTGCAAGAGAGCATAACGGAATGCCGGACGAGAAAGACTGACACACACTGACGTCGCTTCCTGTACCAACGAGAACTGGGTCCAGCACCCAGAGTAGAGCTCTGGGGACAGCAGACATTTTCTTGGAGTCAACGGGGCGGGCCTTACGATGGCGACACGAAAATAGGAGTATCATGTGTTTATTAGTTAGCACTATATGGTAACCATAGCAACAGTCATCCGCTAAAGTTTTTATACACGAAGTTCGGTGGGCTGTATGGTCTGTTCTTGAAATATTAACCCTTTAATAGTCCATTGTGAACATTCTATTTAGTAACTCGCCAAATGTGCTACTCGAATGGCTCCGATATCGGTCCTCGTGAAAGCATTGACTTGCCAGTGTTCAAAGATACACTTAATTACGTCACCTGCATTCAAGCAGGGATGTTGCTTTTCACTCATAACATACTGGTAGAAAAAGCACTGGGGAGTCACGTATGATCGCAGCTGGGTACAACAGGAAGCGGTCAGTTGTGACTGTGTGCCCCACAGAATCTGCCCTTTCACCCTGAGATTGGGGCGAAAACACTGAGCGCTCTGGGAGTACGGATCAGACGTGTAGAGGTGTAACTCCTTTTAGATTGTAAGCTCAAAAGTGGGGCACTTGTGACTCCGTCATTAATGCCAGAAACGTTGTATGAAATTGGCATGAGGCTAGATTGGAATCCATGTGGGCGCTTAATAAATAATAATACGTTTATCAGCCAGGCGTATATATATTTTCATTCCTGTGGAAAACTCTATCCAAAATCAGGCTTAATCATTCCATTTAATTAGGGATGCCGATAAGCGGCTGCGAGCGGGATTGAAATCGGCCGTCGTGCGGCAGTCAGGCCGCCTCTGCTGGCTGCCGGCGCCTAATGAAATTAAAGAGGTCAGCGTGCACACACCGTGCCGCCCAATGGCTGTGCCTCAGCACTTCGTCCCACGTATTTAATTTATTAGGGCCTTTTAACACTTTTGCTTTCTGGCATTTTAATATAAATAATGTGATAAAAAGAATGATAGTTATTTGTATGGCAAATAGTGTGACTCGGGTATGTATAAAGGGTGCGTGTGGGTACAAGAGCTCGACCGTGAGATAAACTATATGGGGCTGCTCTCCAAATGTTTCCAGGGCTGCTTTTCATTCCCAGTCTGGCCCTGGGCGCGGTGCGTGCACGCCGGCCACTTTAATTTCATTTGTAGTCACTTCAGAGGACAAAACTTTCTAGGCCCAGAAATCAGTGAGAGGAAAAGTAAAGTTATTGTGGTATTTACTCTTATTTCAATCTGCATATCTTATCACAGAGGATTAATCGCAGAAACTTGAATGGTGGTTGGGATCTTCAGAGTGAAACTCAATTTAGCTGTAACGACTAATTCCGTAATTCCCCTTGGTTTTGCAGTTCTTCCCCATTAAGAGAAGACCTTTTACATAAACATACTGGCAGACCACTGTGCACCAGGAACTGTGTGCATTTTTAAAAAATGAATTATGTATCTGGGATGAGGTATTCATTGGATGATGCAGTGCTAGAACAGTTGTGGTGGTATTAATTGCCAAAAGTTTCTTACAAGAATATCGTTAAGAATAATCTGATGACTGTTTTGTTCCACTGAATAAAATGGAACTTTTTCATCTAAATATTTTTGCAGTAGCAAATGTTTTGATTTCAAAATCAAAGGGCAGTGTACATGTATATGTGTGTGTGTGTGTGTAAGGGCAGTGTACAAGTATATATGTGTGTGTATAAGGGCAGTAGACATGTATATGTGTGTGTGTATAAGGGCAGTGGAGATGTATGTGTGTGTGTATAAGGGCAGTGGAGATGTATGTGTGTGTGTAAGGGCAGTGTCCTTGAATATGTGTATAAAACCAGCTACTCCAACCCCCCTCTCCCCGAGCTGGACATACCCCCAAACCGACACTGCGGGCCACACTCCCTCAAGCCCAGCACTCTGAACGCCACAATATGACACGAAGAGGACCACGAAGGAACAGAAGAGGTGGCACTGGCCTACTCGTTCCTGATCCAGTTGTGCGTGTGTTTATATGTATGTATATGTACATCTGCATGTAAATAAGTATGTGTATGTTAGTATGTGTGTGTGTGTGTGTGTGTGTGTTCCTCGCATCACGTAAAAAACATTTTAACTAAACATCTCACAATGGCTTTGGACAAAAAGTGAAACATTTTAGGCTTTTCTAGTATAAAATGAATTTGTTTTGATTAAATAACTAGATTAAATGTTCTAGTTTTGTGTCCAGGAACCGATTAGCTGGTAATACAGCCAAACACATCCACTGCAGTGTAAATCGAAAGCACTTTATTTCATTTATTTGGACAATAATGTTCATCACAATATAGTGGAATTATTTAGATCTCAAATAGTTCTAAAAGGGTCAGCATTCCTATATATATATATATATATATATATATATATATATATTATATATAATATATATATTATATATAGCCTACTAAGACCTGTGGGCTAGATGGCCAGTCAGGGCCTGGTGAAGATTAAAAAAAAGTCAAAGAAAATCAAAGTGTTCAATCATATGTCACCCAGCGCTCTTAATTCTTCAAAATTCATCATGTCATTTGCAACCGTAGACCAGGCTGCGTGCCGCGCCCCATCCATTTCTGTTGCCAGAGTATTGGTTGGATCAAGGGTGTGGCTTTCTCCACCAATCGTTGCGTTGCAATCTGGACACTTGGACCTTTGCATTGCCCCACCACATTCTGTAATAAGGTAGACATGGTTGTTGGGACACTTGAACCAATGGCCTGCTCTAAGCCCTATGGCAGCTACAATCATAACACGCTCATTTTCAGATATCCCTAGGCCAGTACATGGGTAGATCTCCTTTAGTTCCTTCAGTTTGCTTTTTACAAGCTTTTCATCATTCTCAGTGAAGCTTCTTTTTGCTTCCAAGATGTCTCTTAATGCCTTTATTTCATTTTTCCCAGCAGGACTGATGTTACCCCAGGCTTTTTTGCATCTTGTAAGCAGTTCCAGAAGGTAGGTAAAACGTTGCACTTCGCTCTGTAAGTCAGAGAGTTCATGCTGTGTAAAAAATGATCGTGGTTTTCCCAGCCAGTCCTTAATTTCAAGGAGATGATTCTTCAGGGCAGCTTTTTCCCCATCATCCACATTTTTAATATTATTGAAAAGTTTGGCTAGTTTATCATAAAACAACATAGAATTTTCCAGTGTAGATAGTGCCATGAGACTTGGATCTGGTTTTCCCAACAACTCTTTTAACTTTATGTATTCCATGGAGAAGTTTCTCCTCACGTCAACCATCTGCCTCAATGTGACTTCAAGTCGGCTTTGAGTAGCAACTCTTTCACATGCTGGTCCTTTCAACTTCTCCTTGACTTTTTCAATCTCGTCTAGAGTCTTATTGATAATAGTGCCGTATCTCAAGTTTTTTCTGATCGGGGTCTGGCACTTTGGGCATGTTTTAAGTTTAATTACAGTCTCAGTGGTCGAACGATTGTCTACTCCCATATAATGATCTAAGGCAGAGACTTCAAAGAAATGATCACAATCCTCTAACTGCACAAACCGGGCATCCTTCTCATCTTCAAAGCCAAAGAAAATTTCTGTGACCTCATCTTTATGGCAATCCCGGCATTTTCTCGGACAGGGTTCCCCACATAAACCGATGCAGGTGTGCCCACACTTAAGCTTCTTTGTGCAGGGGGCATCACATGGCGGCCTGTCACAGGGCTCAGAGCACAGTTTGCTACAACTGTAATGCTTGCACCTCCAGTCACATGGCTCCATACAAGGTACACAGCTTTCTCCGCATTTCTTATGGCATTTACTATGAATGCAACGATTCTCGCACATTCTGTTGCACGGAGGGCATTCATTTGTGCATGGCTCTTGGCATTTATGCGAGCAGATTAGGAGCCTCTCACAAGGTTGTCTGCAGTTTTGATGAAAGCGTCCCTGATAGCATCTATCACAGGTTCCTTGGCAGTTGTGCCCACAACGCAACTGAAAATGACAACGTTCCCTGCATTTCACAGGCATTCCAAACACTACATCATGTTTTTTCCAACATTCAATCATTTGGCTATGTCCACACTTCAGGTCCACAGGGACTTCTTCTGGACAACGCTCTTCACAATCTTCGCCACACAGCTTGTCACACTGATGACCACACTTTAGGATTTTTTGACATGGTATGGTACAGGAGAATAAACTCACAGAGATGCTGCATGGTACCATTTGATAGTGACCACACACTGGCATGGCTTTCTCCACCTCCACCATACACTGGCCACATCGTTCAAAACACCTCCTTTTGCACTGGTGTCCATCTTTACAAAGTACTTTTTCGCAAGACTTGTTGCACTGATACTCCTTATGATCTAGGTCATAAGGGTGGCAGACACGGGTACATACATGCCCACAGTTCAGTCTAAAGTCACATTTTCGGTTGCAGCCTCCCTCTGGCACCTTGCTGAAGTCTTCTGCTTTGCTCACAAGGGTGCGTGTCTCAGGGTGGTTCTGGCAACAGAGCATTAGGTACTTACCAACTTGGCCTTTCTGCTTTAGAGTTAGAATGATCTGGCTCCAAAGCGGAACCGTTCCAAGCATGCTCATATTGCCTATACAGTACAAACCTTTCTTGGCTCTTGACAGAGCCACACAGATTCGGTTGGCTATCTTAAGGAAACCCACTTTGCCTTCTTTATTGCTTCGGACCAGTGAGAGGAGAATGATGTCATTCTCTTCCCCCTGATATTTATCCACCACATGGACTTTCACTCCAGAGAAGATCTTGACGGGCATGAGCTTGCGTAGACAAAATAGCTGTCCGGTGTAGGTGGTGAGGATGGTAATTTGGGATGGTTTATAGTTTTGGTAGATAAGGTACTTGCAGAGTTCCACTATGAACTGAGCTTCATGTCTGTTCTGATGACTCTTCCCATCTTGGATTTCTTGCTCATGGTAGCTATGATCCACAAAGAAAATATTGGATGACACTCCCTAAATGATGAAGACAAGGAAATGTGATGTCACTAACATGATGACATTGACATGAATAACTTCTGTAATAAAACATTTTTTTATACTCCAAAAAAATTATACATTAATGAAGTGCTTCAGTCCACAAAATAAACTGGAGGGGATTTATAAAGGTGTCAGTGGTATGAAAACTAGGATAAAACAAGAAAAAGACTTTTAAATGTTTCAGAATGTTGCCCAAAAGGTTTATCTGTGAATGACAAGGTGAACATACAACCCACATAAAGTGGCACAGCTTATTTATAAATATTTCCGTGGAATTTGACCCACAACCACTTAGGACACTCCCATTTATGGGCATCCTGACCCATATAATGCACATTAAAGTACTAAGTAAGATGTTAACAATGCACTATTCAAAATAACAATAATTACTTACCTTTAAGGAGAACCTACAGCCTCAGAGCTGCAGCTGAACACCTCCTCTGCGATCTAATGTTTTGTGTCACTGATTGAAATCAGCATGAGCACTTTCTGCTATTGTTAGCGCAGAGTCAGGTGGAGGTAAGTATATTACGTAGCTAAACAAATACTCTGCTCTGAACATAGCTGGGATGACATGGAAACATACGGTGGTATTATGCAGAATCCCTCCGTTTATTTGTTCAGTGGGATACGATGATAATTTAAAGGGACCACTCTGCTATCTTACACATTAAATTGCATATAATGGCTGGAGTATCCTATTAAATGTGACATCCAAAGCTGTAGGATCACATCAGCAATAGAGGACTCTATAAAGGCTGCTAATTCTCTTTATACATGCAGATGCAGCATTGCACCCGCCATGCATTTGCTTCACTTTTAGTTAATCACCAGTATAGTTGTTAACGGTCAGGCGTATAACTGCTTTATATGTGTATTTAACACAGTGGATCCCAGCTATTAGCCCATCTCTTTAAAACTAGAATGCCTCGGTCTCATAGGACCGCCTGACCAATACAGACCTATGGGAAAAGCCCTGACCTGAAATTGTGTAAATATGAGGTGGCATCTGAATTTAACATGATCTGCAGGAAAAGTAAATACAGTGCAAAAAACTGGTTTTCCTCAACTGGAGTTCGAGGATGACGCATCTGTCTCCTCAATATGCTCCCATTTCAGTCAATAGGAGCTGATATTAAATTGAAATCCATGGGAGTAGCAATTTCTGAGACTAGACTGCTTTATTAATGAAGTTTTTGCCACTGTCTCTGTCTTTGTGTGCCACATTATCTAAAAGCCCCTGTGATTGCTTTACTCCAAGTCCCTTGGTTAGAACTCTCTTTTTTTGGACCGTGAAAGGGTTTCCGTATCTCATTCTCTGTTCCACATACTGCCAGCTCCTTACCATGATGTTTTCGTAATTCAGCACTGATGAGTGGTTCTCGAGTTCTGAGTAGATATGAGGGGTGAGGAGCCTTGCGATCTCTGGCCGCATGCGATGCTGTAAAAGTGGAGTATGGCTGGTGTTAGATGAGTATAAACTACTTAAACAAGTAGCAAGATAAACTACTGCAAATGCGAGAATATGAGAGTAAACCAATTCCCCATCTGCTTCACATATAACCAAATGATATGTGATGTCACATTAAGTCAGCCATCTAAGGATGACTACCCACTGCTAGTTACATACCAAAGTTATGAGCAGGTCTTGAGATTATAGCTGACTTTACCTTTTCACAGGAAAGGGCCACTGGTGGATGTACATAACATATTATGGACATATTCCATCATTTAAACCTGATCATGGCTGACATCACCTTTTTTATGTGTTTTTCTCTAAAAATGAATGCTGTCCTATGGTCCATCCCATTCATACATGGATGTACTCTGTATATAATTCTGCCTGTTTAAATGTTAAACATTGTGTGGCACATGAGCCCCATTTATCAAATATTTCCATGTATAAATTAGACTCGGCATCTTTTCATCTTACATCACCTTTTCCTAGAACGTAGCCTGATGTAAGTATGGGAGCTGCTTGCGTTTCTTCTGTTTGGATCACATAGTACTAAAAGTAACTATCCTTTATAGTCTATGCAGTTTCTACTATCCAATACACTCGTAATAAAATTTGCCAAATATATTTACATCGTGCGTACTGCCTTTATCAACTTCCAAACATCTTCACCCTGAGATATATGGATGTGACACAAAACTTTGGGGACATCATACACTTTGCTGTCTACATTTTGTTCTTCAGAATACAACCACGGTGACCCTCAGACCAACGTGAACTCCTTACCTGGTAATTCAAACGAACAAATTCAATGTTAGATTTGATGAGTCGCTCAAACAGTGAAACTTCGAGGTTGAAGTTCCTCGCCAAATCATAAACGTTGGCGCTTGGCCTCAGCTGAAATAGAGATGGAGATTCACGTATGTTAAAACTTTGCATTGAAACTACATTTGTTTTTACTTAAATGAAAGTCAAAGTCTATTCTTTGGGGTATTTGAGGACCAATGTTGAGGAACGTTGCTGTGTTTGTACACATTAAGGACTAAATACTTCTGCACTGGATAGATAGCAAAATATGAAATAATCATTTAGTAATTATGTTACTATACCATGAATTTTATGCTTTGGTTGGTTTGGATGGTCTATGTTTTGCTGTATTGACGTTCTAGGTAGCCAACTGCAAATCTTTAAAGGGCCAATGATGTCCCTTTTTCATTAAATTTGCTTCACTGCTCTTGTCTCTCTAGAAACAGAAGGGCACTGGCTTGGGGGGCAGGCTGCTCATACATGCCCACCTCGAGGGAGAAGAGATGTTGGTCACTTGCTCCTTTGCACCTCCAAACAGTGCAGAGGGAAGAGACATGTCATTCTGGTAATTTGGATAGACTACAGCCACAGATCCTACTGGACCATCTCAGAGGATCCCCCTAAGCAAGGTAAGTGTCTTGCCGGCTGTTGCTGGGTTCAACACACAAGCCTTTTACATATGCTAAGGTCCCAGCTTAGCAGCCCTACACCAAACTTGCCATGCTAAGCCAGGCACAGGATGGCTGGAGAAACCTCAATTGCTTTATACAATAATAGTTTCATATATTTTTAGGAAAATAAGGTTGACAGTTTCTTAAAATGAATGTTCCTGTGTACAAAATGAGATGTCACGCTGCTATTCTAATAATTATTACAATATGAATGTATTCAAAGGGTGATTAGATGATATGATAATATGGATTGCCATCAAAATGGATTGACTTTTGGCCTTTAATGTCAATCCACTATAGACCAGAATTTCTTCACCTGGGGCACATTTATCATAAGCATTTCTATGTTAATGACATTTGGGTAACAGTAGATGGTATCTGGTGCTTCTAAAATTGCCAGCAACGATCCGCATGCGACAATGCAGATGATGAAGTCTGCTTGTGTTGCGCAGTCAAAAGTGGTCAGATAAGATGGGCAATAGGAAAACACACCTGCTGATGATCACCAATAAGGATGAGATGTTGGCATGCAGCACTGAGTGTGGTTATAGTATGAGCTTCTAGGACCTCTGCCGCCTCTTCCACAATGACAATACGTGGCTCTACCTCCTGCAGAATATGGCGATATCTAGCAGCTCCTGGACAGTAAAAGCACAGTGGTTGGTTAGAAGACCGATCTCTTATTGATCATAGTAGAATATCATCATCAGAAGAATCAGCTGACCTGTGGTTGTCATGCCTATGACTTTCGCATTACGAAGGATATGGAGGTCCTCTTGTAACTTCACTTCTGCAAGGCGATCTGCTAATTCCTGATACTTTTGTTCATGAGTCAATATTTGCTGGCGAATATCAAGCTGGTAACGTTGTATCCAGTGCCTGTAGACAGAGGGAGAGATTAGGAAACAGCCAACAGTGCAAACTTAGAGCTCCACGAGGATTTGAGTAGATCTTCAATATTCGTCCACATAGCTACAGTATATACTCCGTTATTATTTTCTCAAACTCTCTATAAATTGATGCATTTGTATACCTGTTCAGGTGAGTGTGTCTTGTGAAATTTACAGTTTACATGTTTTTTTGTACCTGTAAAGCTTCCAGCGTGAGTTAATGTCCAGGCTCCACACATCTCTCACAAGCTTGGCCTCATTTTCTGTCATTGCTTCTGGCTTCCGCAGCTCTGTCTTCATCCTTTGCTTTCTCTTCTTCTTCTGGTCCCCTGTCATCTTGACAGAAAAGTACAGATGTTAAAATCAGAGAGATGGAGATTTTATTCAGCAGTTACAAGAACTATTGTAGTTTGAACGGCTTATTTTTAATGGAATATCTTTATAGGCTTATAATATATAATGCCCCTATATAGTCATACATCTATTACCTCATTAACACATATTGTAAATTTCCCTTCCTACCTGATTCATCTTTTCTAGATGAAGATTTTACATCTGCCCCTACCAAATATCACTGGAATACATGAATTGCCCTTTAATTATTGGCCAAACTAGGCTTTGCCAATGGCTACATGTATTTCTAAATATTAACTACAGCAAATTACATAATTTCCCCAACAATATTTATGTGCGGACACCAGAATAATCCATTTTCTAATTTTAATTATTCTACGGAAATGTAGCGTCAGAGATTAGGCTTGACTAGTGAATTAACCCAGGCCTACATTTCAACACCAGCTGTTACAAAACAGGTACATTGCAAAAGGCTGAAGTCGTTTTTAATACTTGGGGTTAGTGTCGGCCCATCATTTAGCACACTCAGGTGTAGAATAGCAGTTTCTGGTGGACTGAGACTGAAATAGTAGTCCAGTGACCACTGGAAGGCTTCTGGTTGTCACACAAATCTACTTAATTTGTGCTGCCAAGCTTGTGTGAAAGAACGAAGATGAGGATTGAAGTCTTTCTGGCTCCTTAATTTACATATCCCAGAGATAGTCTAAGGTGGGTTAACGAGACTTTATATTACACTTTCTTGCTGCTTCTTTTAAGGTGATCTTGTATACTATTTGCTCCCTGTATATGTGGAGTTGTCATGTTTCTAGCATGTGAGAAGACAACAATGTCCATACCATCCACCCTCCTTCTTCTTGCTGCATGTCTTCCTGCTCCTTGTTGTTCAGGGACATGGCAAGTAAATATTGAGCCAGTTCTGCATCTTCATTTGTGTCCTTCTTTTTGGGTTTTCTTGCCTCCTCCTCCTCATCATCAAGAACACGATCGGCCTGAATGAGGTCGGCCTCCTCAGGGATCGTAATCATCTCCTCCTCCTCTTCCTCTTCAGCCTCCTCTACCACATGAGGCTGCTCTGCTGAACAACAACAAGAGTGTGAAAGCCCAACTTCAGCATGGAAATAATGTTTTCATGCTGTGTTATTTTTTTTTATTCATTATTTATACTAGAGGAAACATTTTACCTGCTCCAATAGGCTCTGGAGTGCGGATAAATTGGGTGATGCCCAAGCCCAGCCACTCCACAATCACTGAACGTTTCCCTTGTTTAGGGCTGGCAAAGTAATCACTGTCATCCTGATGAATGGAAAAAATACACACAGTAATTAATTCCTCTAGGTTTCCAGTAATTGAGATATTTGTGTATATATATATATATATATACATACAGTAAAAGGGCAATAGTTCTGATCCCAATA
This sequence comes from Spea bombifrons, assembly GCF_027358695.1. Classification (NCBI taxonomy): domain Eukaryota; kingdom Metazoa; phylum Chordata; class Amphibia; order Anura; family Pelobatidae; genus Spea; species Spea bombifrons. The sequence goes on along the minus strand of NC_071099.1, from coordinate 1,642,242 downwards.
ATATTTTTCAGTTCTAGGGAACTATGTAACAACATTTTGTAACTCTAACAAAAGCTTCTTACTTTGTTCCTATCAGCATCGTGGTTCCTTTTACAGCAGCAAAAAGCAGTAACAATAGCCGGGCTATTCCTATCTGCCAACAAATTAATATAGCTCTATCATATGCTGCTGTGTTGTACAAAGGGCAAACAGGACATAACAAGAAGTACACCATTTACAAATTTTTACTTTTGTTACACTGGTTAACTTGGTAACACCTGTGGTTGTCTTTTGGCACACTATCAGTTCCTTACGATAGCAAAGCACTTTCACACCTTTAGCAGTGAGTACTGGCACAGGGCACATGGGTTCTTGCCCATAGGCTGCCATAAACCCTCTCGTGTGTTGCAATTCCACAAATAACCACAGGGTTTTCCAAAGTAACAATGATTTTAACAAACAATTAAGTGGGTCCTTTATGTTCTCCTTGTGTTATTGTGTTGGGTTCTACAAATGTGTTTTGGTCACTATATCACTGAGTGACGTGGCTGGACTTGCCCCAGAGCTGAATGGTGCCAAACCTCCCCTGACCTTTAGCAAGTTCTTTGTAAAAAATTTTTAATAAAGCATATAAACAAAACATCAGAGATATAGCACAGTACCTGACACACAAAATACTTATAACTGCTGGAGCTGGAGTTTCCTTCATTTCATTTTCACACACAATTTACTGTTCCTTACCAGGACATAGTGCAGGCTATCCCAGTGATGGATATCAATGTACTTCTGCAGGTGTGTTTCACGGATGATCCCAGAAGTAGAACACTGCAGGATCTGGCCTCCCTCCTCAAGCTTTTGCTCTGATACTTTCATTTGGCTGTAGAGCTAAAGGATCATGCAAAAATAAGGAAATATTGAAAGAGAGGGTTGTAAAGCTGTATGAGGAGGGTATTAAAACAAACCAGGGCCACTAAAGGTCAAACACTTACATCTCCATACGCTCTATGTAAGTGAAGAGGACGTTTTCTCCGGTACTCTCCACCTCCCCTCAACTCTCTCAGAGTGAACTGTTTTAGAATCTCACTGTTGCTTCTCCCACCAACTCTGACAATTCCTTTACCGAGAAACCGGTGGATTCCTAAAAGAATTACAAAGGAACCAAAAAGGTTGGAAAGTGTGCAAGTGTGAAGTATAAACTAATTCAGAGAATCTGCCATGAAAGAAAATAGTAAATTATTACTGAATACATGAGTAAAGCACTGAATCTAGACAGTGAAGAAGAGGGTACATGGTGGTTCTACATGGTGTAGAATAACAGTTGTCGGGGGTCTATAGACTTGATGGAAATAATGTGGCAACTTTATTAGGTACACCTTGCTAGTACCGGGATGGATTCCCTTTTGCCTTCAGAACTGCTTTCGTTCTTCGTGGCATGTTTTCTACAAGGTGCTGGAAACATTCATTATAGATTTTGATCCATATGGACATGATGGCATCACGCAGTTGCTGCAGATTTGTCAGCTGCACATCCATGATGTGAATCTCCCGTTTCACCACATCCCAAAGGTGATCTATCGGATTGAGATCTGGTGTCTGTGGAGGCCGTTGGAGTTCAGTAAACTCATTGGCATGTTCAAGAAACCAGTTTGAGATAATGTGAGCTTTGTGACTTGGTGCATTATCCTCCTGGAAGTAGCCACCAGAAGACAGGTACACTGTGGTCATAAAAGGAGGGACATGGCCAGCAACAATACTCAGGTAGGCTGTCGTGTTAAAACAATGCACATATGGTACTAAGGGGCCCAAAGTGTGCCAAGAAAATTTCCCCCACACCATGATACCACCACCACCAGACTGAACTGTTGATACAAGGCAGAATGGATCCATGCTTTCATGTTGTTTACACCAAAGTCTGCTGTAGCCCATCTGCTTCAAGGTTCGAGGTGTTGTGCGTTCAGAGAAGGTATTCTGTATACCTTGGTTGTAATGAGTGGTTATTTGAGTTACTGTTGCCTTTCTCGAACCAGTCTGCCCATTCTCCTGTGACCTGTGATATCAACCAGGCATTTTCGTCCACACAACTGCCGCTCACTAGATGTTTTTTGCACCATTCTCTGTAAACCCTAGAGATGGTTGTGCGTGAAATTCCCAGTAGATCAACAGTTTCAGAAATATTAAGACCAGCCCGTCTGGCACCAACAACCATGCCACATTCAAAGTCAAATTCCATTTTTTACCCATTCTGATGCTCTGTTTAAACCTCAGCAAGTTGTCTTGACCATGTCTACATGCCTAAATGCATTGAGTTGCTGCCATGTGATTGGCTGATTAGCTATTTGTGTTAACAAGCAAAACCTGTAAATACCTAAAACATTTAATATATGTACTGGGCCAGTCTGTGGGGTAGCAAAGAGCACCCAATGGATGAAGTGTACCCTGAGACCTGTGCCAACAAAGACAGTGGGTATATCTATGAGTCAGTCTTTATATAGGGATATTAATAAAAATATATCACTGTGCGTAGATTTGAAAGCTTAGTTGGATTTTTTGTCCCTTTTTTTCCTGATAGCCTAAGACATGGACACAAGAAAACATCACTGCTTGTTGTTCATACCTTCCAGAAACTGATCCAATGCATGATTTGTGTAGCACACCACAAGGACAGGGTTCTCACGACCATCAATCTGCCAGACATCAGAGTTTGTAAGCAAAGCCTGCGCGATCTTCAGACCCACATAGGTCTTACCTAACAGAATTTTAGAAAGGGTCAGTAGATTCGGATGCACTTCCTGAAATACTAAAGACCAGGGAACTAAGGACTATACAAGCGTTGTCTTTAGCTTGTAGAGCTTGGATACACATCTGAGAGTGAACATTAAATCACTTTCTCTTAAAGGCCTAATGAATATTTCTTGAAGTGGACAAATGTACCAGCCAAATTACTAGTATTTTTGAGTCAAATATTTCGGTTTAAGGCCACAGTTTCATGGAAACATAGAAATTGATGGTAGACTGAAACATTGATCAGTGCTTGATATCATCCTAGATTCAGGATAGCTATATGCCTATCTCATGCATGTTTAAATTCCATTGCTGTAATATTACAGATCAATACATTTCCTATTAATATAAAGGACACAGATTTTATCCTTCCTGCCTTAAACTTGCTGGGATAAATTAAAACATTAAAAGCTGCTGGCTTATTACCTATAATAAGGTCTAAACATCTCTAAAAGCTTTGGGTGAATGTTAGGATAAACAGTGTTATTACTATCCATGTGCGCCAGTTAGAGATCCTAACCTGTTCCTGGAGGCCCCTGGATGATGGCAAGTTCTTTTGTAAGTGCTAGTCTCAAAGCTTCCATCTGAGACTCATCAAAACCCAGATCTTCTTTCAATGGCCAGTCATTTGGCTCTAGGATATTGATTTTATCCTTCTTGGGGGAGTTAAAACTTTTTTTCTCTAATTTTAAACAATTGAGATCATAATGGATTCCCATGTTGAGGTACCGAGGCGGTGTCAAGTCATTCTGGCATTCCACAATGTATTTCTGGAAGGGCACGTCCTGATCCCTCATCTCTTTCAACCCCTCCAGGACATGTCGATAAGCCTCAAAGTAGGCTGTGGTTTCCACCATAAGGAAGGAGTCAGACGGGCGAACTCTTGCCAGTTGCTGTCGACTCTGTTCGCTGAACTGCAGTTGTACTACACCCTTCTCAAGTTCTTTATTATCACGGTTGGAAACTGTAGCAAAGAGGAGGGTTTCAAATTGGTCCTGGGACAGGCAAACCAGCGAACCGAACAGTAGCCTCTTTGAGTTCTGCCAACGCACCATCTTTAGGGGTGAAACGTCAAACTGCACTTTGTAAACAATGCCAGAAGGTGTACATAATGGTGCTACTACTCGTGTGTCAAAGTAAATCCTAATGTCATCAAACCTCCTTTTACGGATGCCACGATCTTCATCATACTCAAGCAATTCCTGAATCCCATCCCTAAGCGGACGTACAAAATCCTCCCTTAAAAGTCGGAAGTGTGTGTCCAGATAAAGGGCCGTACTTTCATACTTGTTGTTCAGTAAATTTGGCCTAAGGAATGGCTTCTCGTTACTGTGAATTTCATCATAGTTGGGGTACACACTCATAGTTCTATAGTCCTGTGGAGGAAGTTCTGAATCAAAAACAATACGAGTGTCTGCTCTCAGAGTTCCTTCTCTTCTCTTGTCCTGAAGGTGCTCTATTCTATTTTTTACCATCTCCAGGTTCTGCTCTATCTTATCTCCTACATCCACTCCAGATGTACGCAGAGCATTAAGAGAAGGAGGGAGCAGGTTGATAATTATTGAAGTCTCAAGCACTGTGCTGGCAGGAAAGATGTTAATGATCTCTTGCAGAAGTTGAAGTATGTTAGTTAAATGAACTGGGTAGAGATGTCGCCGCTCAGGGACAGATTCTGTAATCATCCCTACCACATACTGTGGGAGGCAAGTGCGCAAATAGGAAGAGGACTTGACCTCTCCTAGAAGATGCTGGATGCTCTGCCTATCTATTCTGGATGTGCAGGCTCTGCACAGAACAGAGGTCAGCAACTCCACAAAGTTAGGCTTCATCCATGTTGCTGACAGCAGATCTTTAAGACCAGAATGTGAGGCTAGTGTGATTACAACCTCGGATGGATCCTTTTTCAGTAGGGCTTCCAGATCTTTCAATCCAAGTCGTCTAACCTGATGCTCACTTCCTGGAGCTCGCTCATGGAATGGTCTTCGCTGTGGCTCTGCATCTGGGTTGTAATTTCTTCTATGACCATTGTTGCCGCCTTGATGTTCTGCAGGCCTTTGATTATTCCTTCCCCTTCCTCTTTGTTCACCAACCTCCTCGTTTTGTCGCCAGCCTTGATTCCTAGGTTGTTGGTTATGGTTTCTCAACTGGCCATTGTTACGGGCATTGCCACGTCCTCTATGAACACCAGCTCTACCACCTAGTAGAAAAACACATAATATTACACATTTGGTTTCAAAACAAAGGTTATGGATTATTCACAGTGGATATCCATACAATCATTTTAATGCATTTCATGCTTTAAAACATGGCGTCTTTCAAAACAATTCATCGGAAGACATCATACACAAAGAAATATGAAGTTCACAGTGCAGCAGTGAGGAGGTACAGATACCTGTACCAGACTACAGTGAATGTAAATAGTGGTTCCTTTTACCTCTGCGGTTTGGGTGGTTCGGTTCTCCGTGCGCTTCGCCTGGTCTCCCATGATGTTCCATGACCTCTTATTGAAATACCTATGGGAAAGAGATGTAAAAAAATGCAAATACTTTGATGGAAACCATTCTATAAGTACAGTTTAAGTCCAAGTCTGCTAGGTTTGCTTGGTATTGCTGTATTTAAAAATACTCTGTACTTAGGTCCTGACTTTATTGACCTGGCTCAGATGTGTAACTGTTGTTTTTGGTCAACTCTCTTTGTAGTTCCTTTGTATTGTGAAAACAACTAGGATTTGAATCCTGGCCAGCATCTGATGAAGATGTCAGGTAAAATCTTAGTCAATGGATAGGCTTGAAAGTCGTAGGTGACTAAGCAACAGAACTAGAAATCTTTGAGACTTTCTGGCAATGGTTCCTTCTACTGAAAGCGTTTTTAAGAATGTAACACATTATGCTGCTTAAAGTTTAATATTTAATAATGATTATGACACCACATTACACCAAAAATGTAGTATCGGGTGCTGGCCTGAGTGCAAAAAATCAGTAGTCAACAGGGCAGGAGAGAAGGAGTAGATCAAGAGTAGAATAGATTTGTGCATTAGTTTTTTGTACAAACTTTATTTTTAACGAAAATTGCCTGTTTTGTGCGTTCGTACGAATCAAAGAAAACGAAATCGGTGATCTCCAACGAAACTAACAAAGGCAAATTTCAAAGGTGCCGAAAATTTGTTTTGTTTGGATTCGTTAGATTCGTTGCCACGTGTAGCCACTGTTACAAGCCATTTTGGCGCCATTACAAGGTGTTGCTCCTTGATGAGGTAAAGTGGGAGGGTACATTTTAATAACTGATAGGTAGAAGTAGAAAAAAATGGGTGTGGTCTCAATCAGCATTTACAAGGGGAGGGACGCGCATTAGATATATAAGGGTGCTGACGCCATTTTAACTTGTCCGTAGCAGCAGTTACACACTGATGGGAGTTGGAGTGTGAGATAATGACAGTTAACTTATAAGACGCTGCGATTGATGCTCATTACTCATATACTATACTGCAAGTTAATGAATAGTTTATTTTAGTGCAGAAAATGTACTGTCGTGGGGTGGATTGGAGAAGCTGTAGTGACTGCTGTAGGGTATTACAGGGGCTGCAGCAGATATTTTTCCCCTGTTCCTGAGTAGAGTTTAGTTGATGAAGACATCCGCCATTTATGCCAGCAGCCAAACCTGTAAGTTGTGGACTGGTAAATGTTTTATTACCTTTCTATCATATAATCTATTATTCTTCATTGATAAATAAATATTGTTGACAAAACCAGGCATATATAATATTGGGGGAATTCCAGTCCTGCTCCAAGGGGCTGCATGTGCCTGTGATGTGGCGGTGTCTGCCTGCCCAGGCCCAGTGCTCTATAACTACTGCTGTGCCACCTCTTCAACGTCCTAACTCTGGGGGAACCTTTGCTAAATTTCTATAATGAAAGGTGAGACTAGAGGGTGCCCCCTTTTTGGAAGGCCCCCCAATGTTGTTTTGAATTTAAAAAAAAGACTTCTGAATTTAAACGGAAACGAACGTCCGGGAATCGAAATCCGTTACCTGAAAACAAACGCAGAAAAAGCAAAACAAAAATTTTGTGGGGATCGATTTTGCTCGCTGTGCACGTCTAATGAGCAGTAAAGCTCTACGGAAAGATTGGTAGCAGTCCTCAAAAGCCCAAGGGGTACAATTGCCAACATATGCTCCTTGCCAGCCTTCCTTCCAGATATAGTTTTAACCCCTTAAGGACAATGGGCGGTCCCTAAACCCATTGAAAACAATGCATTTTGAGCCCGTACATGTACGGGCTTTGTCATTAAGGGGTTAAGAAACTCATGAAAATACTGTAATAGGACAAAAGAATAATAAGCTAAAAAGGCATTCTGGATAGAGGTGTGTGAGTCAGCCTCAGTGCCGGAACAAGCCAAACAGGATCCAGGTCAGACAGACACAACAGAAAACGTGTTTATAAACTAAATTAGGTAAATAATGTGTTAAATTACTGTTGCTCTAAAAGCCTTAACTAGATAGATAGATAGATAGATAGATAGATAGATAGATAGATAGATAGATAGATAGATAGATAGATAGATAGATAGATAGATTGATTGATTGATCCAGTGCTATGGAATTTGATGGCGCTATATAAAACAATAAATAATAATAATAGATAGATATGCAATTGTATGAGTAATTTAAACATAGTCCCCAACGTTCTGATGAAATTTTATTACTATCTACCGCCAGTACTTAATCCTAATCAATACGGTTAGCAACTATGTCTAAATATGAAATGTACCCATATAATATCTGGATCACCGTTATAATTTAATAAAATAATCTACAGCACATACATTTTATCTTTTAGTTACAGTAACAGAACAAATTCTTGTCCCATGTTAAAGCCTGCCATGTCACTAACTGCATGCCTAAAATGAAATGATCCCTCTGGGCATTCGTTGGGAGGGACGACTGCGTTCAGGTACGGTAAAAAAAAATTCCAGCTTTCTCTTATACATGTGACGTGTTGTTTCGAGAATTGTTTTCTCCATGGCAATGTGTGTAGGGTGAGGCGTTTGCCCTGAGGTGGACTCTGGCCAGGGGATTTCTCAGTGCAGAATCATCCCTGGAAAGGATCCCATTTCTTTAAGGCTTACGTCTATGCATCATAGTCATGTGTAGCGTATTATACATCGTCTGCAGGAACAAATAAGGTTTACGTAACCCTTTAACACAACCCAATGTTATGTTAGACAGACTTTCAATGAGGGAAGGTTGAGGAATTGTTATGTTTGGTCTATCCAACCCTGTTGTCAACTTTATTGGCATCAACAGACTCCCGGTCTACTGCCTCCAGCCATACAATACAATATAAAATATAGCATTGGGGGGCACTACTCTATCAGCAACGACGGAAGAGAGGAAATTAGGAGTAATTATTTCTGATGGCTTAAAGACAAGCAGTCAATACAATAAAGCCCAGGGTGCTGGGTTGTATAGCGAGAGGCTTCAGTAGCACAAGAGGGAGGTGGTTCTGCGACTTTATAGACCTCTGGTCTCTAGACTTCTCCTAGAGTATTCTGTACGGTTCTGGAGACCCCATCTCCAGAAGGATATTGACGCATTGGTGCAGAGGAGTGCAGAGGAGGGAGAGTAAAAAAGTAAATGTTTTGCAGGATAAAAATTATCAGGAAAGACTAAATATAAGTATAATTAATTAGTATAACTTGGGGGGGAGAGAAAAGATGTGATAGAAACATTTAAAGACTTAAAGGGATTTAACAAAGAACGGGATAAATGTTAGAACAGCAGGTCACAATCTTAAACTGGTGGGTCAGAGGCTTAGATGTAATTTAAGGAAGTTTAACTTTACTAAGAGGGTGGTAGTTAAGTGAAACAGTCACCCAGTAGAGGTGAGGGGATTAATAAAGCGAGGGGATTTAAACATGCATGGATAGGCATATGACTCCTGAATCTAAGAGGAGACCCAGGACTGATGAAGGTTTGAGTATACCATCAAATGATATGTTTTATCCATTAAGGCAGGGGAAACAGGCAGACTAGACAAATTCTATGTTTCAATGTTAACTCCCCAGTTATATATTCTTGAAATATTAATTTTTGTAATGATTTAGCTATCTTCATAACAGACTAAAGGGTATCCAGATAAAATAGTCAAATAAACCAGCAAGAAATCAGAAACATTTAGTGGAGACAAATCATTATCTAAACCAATATATACGCAATAGGTCATCATAAATGAAACATAGGTAGAGATAGAAAGATAACTTCAACACGTACATTGAATCCCTTCCAGTATCACTGATATGACTTTTTAGGGGTATACCAATACAATAAAGCGATTAGAAGTTATGTTTATAATGCCACTGACTATGGTAAAAATAGCTTCAATGGAATTTAAATCAGAAAATATAACTTTTGGAATATAATGAACCCATAGAGTTAGGAGAGTTTGGGGACGATTGGAAACCAGGACAGTAATCTCAGTCCTTAAGAAAGGGTCATTGGTCATCCTTGGGACATCCATTGGTGCTCTAGGTTTGCTCTTCTCAGCATGGGGCTCTGTCCCTCTGTGGCAGCTTTACTGAATAACAGCATGATGTGGAGAGCATCTAAAAAAATTAAATCTTACCTGATACCGTCTTGATACCGTCTCTTTACCACCAGATCGTATACTCACTGCCTCTGCAGCTGATACTGACTCCCAGTGAGTCAGCTGCTGGTTTTAATATATGAGCTCCAAACCCTTCCCTCTTTCTGGTTTCAGTTTCATTTCTCTCAACTTAAACAGAGAAAAGAAAGAAAGAAAGGGAGGAGCAATCGAGTAAAACTCATTCCAAGGAAAGGGAAAGTGATGGAAAATTGTGCGATACAATGTAAAGTAAACTAATTCATGCCAGCGGTGATATATATAAAATGTCTGATGTCACCATATTAATTGTAATGTGTGGAAATGTATCCCTGGCAGCAGAGTTTATTCAACACAAAGGGAAAGGTTTTTGCTGCATTTCATTCATGTGAACGCATGCGTTGCCCTTTTCCAGGTCAGTTAACTATTTTTCAGTTAATATTTAAAGTGATGAATTTTTTTTTTTTTTATTTTTATAAATGACATATGTTACCGTATTGACCACTTGGAAGCCTCACCTGACCCTACTGTTGGAAGCCTGACCAGACCCAAAGATCGACGGTAACAAAATGGTCAGATAAGTACATAAAGGGATTCAAAGAGGCATATTGGGAAACGCAAGAGATCATAACTGGAGGCTCAGCTGTACAAGTTGTAATTTTCTTAAACGTTAGGAGATAGGCTGTTCCACTTATCAAAAGAAGTAATAGAAATTCTTAAAGTAAGTGAATTTAACCACATCTGAGAGGCATAAGGATATCTTGAGTATAAGACCAAGGACAGAAAAAGGGTGTATGGTTCTTATCAGAATACTTGAGAACTTTTCTGGTTCTCTGGGTCACCAAAATCTGTTTCCGGGTCACAGGAGCAACGTTTAGGCACAACCACTCTCCGCCCTGCTTCCCCCTCCCACCCATATACAGATTTTAGGGACCCCTCACTAGGCCAACTCTCCTCCACAAAGGGGAGGGCTCCGGGAAACTTGAGCCAAGAGTTCCCAGAAATGGTTATTAGCCATGAAATTTTATGTTTTCCATCACAATATCCATTTAGCAAACAGTAGGAGTGAAGAAGTGTATGCTTGAAGACAAAATTATGAATAACTTAACTTATCATTAGGCACCACCTTAAATTCACAGTGAACAGTCCTAAGCAACCCTACTTGGGACCTGTGCCCCTGTTTCCTCCCATGTTGTCACTATGAACATTTAGTAGGTTTGATACATGTATAGAAACAGCAGGGAATGCTTACAAATAGGTCACAAGGTCAATTTAATGTCTTCTTAAAGCCCTGCCCCATCCACGTCCCTAACCACACCTTCTCAACGACAGATCTCTTGGCATTGATGCTATAGTTGTTATTGATCTGATACAGGCTAGGTGTAAGTATATTACCTCTCATATATGTGTAAGTATTTTACCTCTCATATATATATATATATATATATATATATATATATATATTTACTCACACTTTGAGAGTGCTTTATATATATATATATTTATATATATATATATATATATATATATTATATAGTAGTCATGGCTACATTTTTTTTACAAATACTGAACTCCTCCGCGCCTTTCACTCCACTGCTGTGTAAACACTAAACCGGACGGAAGGAAGAAAGTTTATTTAAAAGAAGAAATAAAACCGCAACAAGAGGACACAAGCATAAACTAGAGGGGCAAAGGTTTAATGGTAACATCAGAAAATATTACTTTACGGAAAAGGGTAGTGGACGCATGGAATAGCCTCCCAGTGGAAGTGGTAGATGTTAATACAGTAAAGTCATTTAAGCAAGCATGGGATAGGCATAATGCCAAGCTAGATATAGGATAAGGGCAAGTACTAAAGGAGAGTACTCAGAGGTTGGGCAGACTGGATGGGCCTTCTGGCTCTTATCTGCCGTCACTTTCTATGTTTCTATGTTTCTATGACTCCACCGCAATGGCCTGTTTTGCAGTCGGTAAACATTTTTTTTAGTGAATGGAAATATTTGGCAGCATAGAGTGGTTGTTAAATAAGTCCCATGCCCAGTGACATATTTTTGCCTAGTCCAGGAGGCGGCAGTCCCCCTCCAAAACTAGGTTGATCAGGCCCCCCTGCGTGCTAATGCTTGATGGGCCGGTGACAAATGGCTCGTTTACACACCGGCTCAGTGCTTTAGGACACTGAGCACCAGGATATGACATCATATCCTAGCAGTGTGTGTCTTAAAGGTAAGTAGAGCCTCTTAGTGCAGTGAAAGTGGGCTCGGTGGGGGGGGCTAGCCCTGGGTCAGGCCTAGGGCAACACCAAAGGTAAACACACCACTGACCGCGGCCTTTTCAAGCCACAGGCAGAATACGATTTTGTCCACTGCATTCTCGAAGTTGTCATATTCCGGCGCTCAGCAGTGAAGCAGGGCGTACCGCGGCAGAGCAGCGAGACAGAGGCCATGCGCTCCCACCGCAGGACTTCTGCAAGGTTAGTGAAATACAAAGTGGGGAGAGGGTAGATGTGCATGTTGACATTCATGGTTCCCTCAATGAACTGTAGCTCCCCAGTGCCGGCAGCACTCATGCAGGCCCACACCATGACACTCCCACCACCATGCTTGACTGTAGGCAAGACACACTTGTCTTTGTACTCCTCATCTGGTTGCTGCCACACACGCTTGACACCATCTGAACCACAGGATATGGTTCCAGTAATCCATGTCCTTAGTCTGCTTGTCTTGAGCAAACTGTTCACGGGCTCTCTTGTGCATCATCTTTAGAAGAGGCTTTCTTCTGGGACGACAGCCATGCAGACCAATTTGATGCAGTGCGCAGCGTATGGTCTGAGCTCTGACAGGCTAACCCTCCACCCCTTCAACCTCTGCAGCAAAGCTGTCAGCACTCATACGTCTATTTCCCAAAGCCAACCTCTGGATAAGATGCTGAGCACGTGCGCTCAACTTCTTTGGTTGACCACGGCAAGGCCTGTTCTGAGTGTAACCTGTCCTGTGTAACCGCTGTATGGTCTTGCCCACTGTGCTGCAGCTCAGTTTCAGGGTCTTGGCAATCTTCTTATAGCCCAGGCCATCTTTATGTAGAGCAACAATTCTTTTTTTTTAGATCCTCAGAGAGTTCTTTGCCATGAGGTGCCATGTTGAACTTTCAGTGACCAGTATGAGAGTGTGAGAGCAATAACACCAAATTTAACGCGTGACACTGGGGAGGGAAAATGGCTAATTGGGCCCAATTTGGACATTTCCACTTACGGGTGTACTTATTTTTGTTGCCAAAGTTTAGACATTAATGGCTGTATGTTGAGTTATTTTGAGGGAACAGCTAATTTACACTGTTATATAGGCTGTACAGTCACTACTTTGTAGCAGAGTGTCATTTCTTTAGTGTTGTCACATGAAAAGATATAATAAAATATTTCCAAAAATCTGAGGGGTGTACTCACTTTCGTGAGATACTGTGAGTATAATTGATTTGTAGAAAGGCGAATATGGCACCAGCAGGGTGTTTGAGTCTTGGGGACTAAAATGGTACAGGCAGGGTGTTTATGGGACCAAGATTGCACAGGGCGGGCTGTTTGGGGACAAAGTTGGCAAGTCCTATGTGTGTAATTTGGGTGATAGTCTGGGCAGTGTGGATGCCAGGGCTGGCTTTGGGGTTTGCGACCTGTGATCTATGCCCGTAATTTAGGGGTTTTTATCTATACCTTCAATGCTGAGTGTAAGGGGTTCACCAAGAGAGCTGTATTAACTCCCAGAGATCACCCACATGTATCCTCCTGTTGTCCCCGGAATCACTTCCAGCACCAGTCAGCATGCGCACCTTGGAACCCTGCTATGTGTACCCAATAAGTAGACACAACTACCTTGAACTGAGTACAGCAGGAATGAACAGTTTATTGTTGTAAAACATAGACTGATATAGCCACAGAACTTCATTAACATAAATTAACATTGATAAACAGGTAGACAACTCAACCTTTAATCCCCTTTAGCTACTTAATACCCCCCTGGCAGCCATCCTGTTAATGGGATTAGTTTAACAATGGAGTTCCTGCCTGTTTGGCAGCCAGGCTGGAGCCATCTCTGAGTACCTTGGGCCCCTGTATGACAGGTCATTCTGTCACACTGAGTTTTTATGTGAATTCCATATGATCTATGCATGCTAAACTGGGTTTTTTATGCCTTATTCAGTTGATCAATACCTGCAATGCTGTTTCCATGTGTTGTTTATTTTATCTTTACCCTCACTGCTGAGTTTACATGTGATTTTCTATACCTGCAATGCTGGGTTTGTGTGTTATTCTGTTATGCTGTGTTTCCATACATTATTATTGTAAACCTGCAAATACAGGATTTGTATGTTTGATTCTGTTTATTCGAGTAATACCTTCAGTGCTGAGTTCACGTGTGAATTTCCATTGATCTATACATGCCAAGCTGGGTTTGTGTGCTAATGTGTTTATCTATACTTGCTATGCTATGTTTCCATACATTATTTATGTATACCTGCAAATATATGCTGTTTCATGTGTTGTTTATTTGATCTATACCTGAACTACAGGGAGTAAGTAAAAGAGAGGTGTGGCTTAGTGAATGAGGGGACAAAGAGACTCTGGGGAATATTACGGGGGAGAGGACCTCTCAAAGTCACGGTAGGGTCAGAAGGAGGAAAGACTACGCTGAGTCGCAATCTTCCCCTAATTTGCAGTCAGTGTGGTAGTGGAGGGAGTGATTGCATACTAGGGAGCGTGTAGGGGGGCCAAGGAAATGCCTGCCTAGTTTCAAATGTTTTCAATATAATATATATTGTCAGCAGGGTCTAATATTTTTATATATTGTAAGCAGGGGCTAGTGTTTACCGTATTTGCTCGAATATAAGACAAGGTTTGTTTTCAGAGCAAATGCCCTGAAAAATACCCCTCGTCTTATAATCGGGGTCGTCTTCTAATCAGACCTCAAATAGGTCTGATTATGAGACTAAGATCCAGGTCCCCCGCAGCGCTGCAGGGGACCTAGATCCTCCTGTCTTATGCCCCCCATTTAACCTCCCCCCCCAACTTACCGATGCTTGTGACTCCCCGGTGTGTAGCCGGGGCAGCGTGTAGACATCTACGCAATTCGCGTGGACAAGTTCCGCTGCAGCCAGAAAGGGGTGCGGTTAGCAGCGTGGGTTGTCTGCGTCCATCGCGCATACCGTCCCCGGCTGTGAGAGATCAGAGTTGCCCTCACCGGTGCGGGGGATTCTCTCTGACAGCCGGGGAAGGTCTGCGCGATGGACGCAGACAACCCCCGCTGCTAACCGCACCTCCTTCCGGCTGCAGCGGGAGTTGCCTACGCGAATTGCGTAGACATCTTCCCGCTGCCCGGACAACACACCAGGAGTCAGAAGCACCGGTAAGTTTGGGGGGGCAGGGGGAGTGTTTGGGGGCATAAGGCATTTCTGTAGGCAGAGTGCTCTATGAAATGCCTTGTAACCCCCTTAATGCCACTCTGCCTCCAGAAATGCCTTTTAACCCTCTCTACGCCACTCTGCCTCCTGGAATGCCTTATACCTCCCTATATGCCACTCTGCCCCATAATATGCCTTTTAACCCCCTAAATGCCAGAGTGCCATATAGGGGTATAAGACATTTCTGGAGGCAGAGTGGCACATAGGAGGTCAAAAGGCATATCATGGGGCACGGTGGCATATAGAGGGTTAAAAGGCATATCATGGGGCACAGTGGCATATAGGGGGTATAAGGCATTTCTGGGGCAGATATGTATAACTGGGGGGGGGGGGTTGGAAAATCAAAGGAAATAAAAACAAAATATTTTTCTCAATCATAGCTTTTATGAAAACCAAATAGTTTACATGAATTTACATTTACTGGTAAAACTTTTTTCCTATAGGGTCATCTTATATTCAGGCTTTTTCTTTTTTTCCCTAAATTAATATTCAGATTTTGGGGGGTCGTCTTCTAATTGAGCAAATACGGTATTTGTAGGGCACTTATATTTATATATATACTGGCAGCAGGGGCTAATATTTATATATATTGGCAGCAGAGTGTAATATTAATATATATATATATCGTCAGCAGGGGCTAATATTAAAGAATGAAAACGTTATTATTATATTTCAATCATGGCTTTTACTTCAAAGAGATAATGGATGGAGGGCACTACAGGGCTTAATGACCACTTCAGCCAATGCAGGTATCCTGCTGGGGTCACCTAAATGTTGGAGGATATGAATACATACAGTTAGCACCCCTATAGTAATTAGAGATCTCCAACCTCTCGTTTTATTATCGTTACTTATATCATAATAACAATAATAAATTAAGACCTACTAGGAAAACATACTAAAAAAGGTAACATTTTACGAATTATGGATACATTGTAATCATTGTTTATGTTTTCAGCTGTTCGATAGATACAATGTATCTGACTGATATCTATCTATCTGTTTAATACAATAATACTCTTGAAGCAGCGGGCTGTTTACACTGTTACACCACTGCACACCCAGACTTCCGGGTTGAGTCGCAAAGCAGTTCCGGGTTGTGGCGGAAGAACTAGGTCGCACGTGTGAACTGTGCAAAAGTAACTGTGTGGAGGAAAAAGTGACTGATATAATGCCCCAGCAAAGCGGCGAACAGCTGTAGATATTACACGCGTGACAATAACTCGCAGAGCCGTCACCTCACTGATAAGGACGCCAATATCCGTTATATCATCTAGAAGGAGCCAGGATCAGCCAGCAAAATGCTGTCTGATTTGGACCTGATTGGCACTATTCAGGATGACGAGGAGGTCCCGGAGGAGCCGGAGTCTGATGACGAGGAGGAGGTAACACGGAGGGGCATTTATATCCCGGGAGTGGAGTGTGTGCTCTTGGGGCTCCGGTGACACTGGCTGTAGTTCTTTGCAGATGAGTAATACGAGGAGCATTTCATACCAGGAAGATCCCTTTGAATTGGGGCCCTCAGAATACCCGGGGTGTATATAAACCAACCCCCAAAACAGTATAGCTTAAATCACTGTGTATAGATCGACCGTGCATTTAAATCAAGTACTTCAGGCTTGTTCTGCATGGCTTACACGCACTATGCAGATGTTTACAGCTTATGCAGACACCTAAAAAGTATACACCAGACCTTATAGCTGTCTGGTTTTGTATTAGTCTGACCCTAAAATAGCTGACCCCAAAACTGCTGCCATAATAATGGTCTGTGATGATTTCATTCGCAATATGCCGCATATTCATAGTCATGCATTCCTCGGGTAACTACGTTATTGCTATTCAGATGGGTTTTTCCTATGTAACGGTTTAAGAAACTTGCACTTTTTCTGGAATGATGACTGCGGATGTATTCATACGTGTTGGGTTTATGTCTACCGATACATGCGGATCATTGAGTTCTAACCTATGCCACCTCGCACAGGCCAATGGAGTCCCTCAGAAGCTGCTGGAATGGCTTATAAAGTAGCGCCAATCTCTGCATTTCTCTAATGGATAATGATAATGTTCTCTAAATTTGGTCCACGACAATAAAATGAAGAATACAGCGCCATTTACCGTAATGGGAAGTTAGGCTCCTAGAATTTATTTGGTCCACACGGTGGGACGGTTACTGTACAACAATACATAGCGACAAACGTCCATTAGTATTTATTAAGTTAAAAATATAAGTAGGGAATAATATCAATCAACAAGTTTCAGCAAAATATCGTAGATGCACGCCTAGCAGTGTTAAGTCTTCAGCGTGATTTGCCAAGATGACCAAGGCGGATAGTCATTTTTTTCTTTTTTTTTTAAATCCTGTTAGGAATCTTCATTAACAAGAGGGGTGTCTTCAGCATGACAGAGTAAACGTAATCCTCAGATTTTTTGGAATTCCTTGTCTGTCTTGTACTTTTCACGTAGAAAGCAGGAAAGTACCAGTCTTGACGTAACTTGAGTTTGCAAATGTTATTGGTGAAGTTATCAGACTGGACAGCTGGTTAACTATTAAAACATAGGATTTAATAAGCTGATGTTCTGCATACACAGAGCCAAGCAATACTTCTAATTCTGTTGGCGGAAAGGTTGATAGATCTTGGCTTCGGGTTGCTCTTTTTTATATTTTTAGGTCTAATTGGTGTTTATATGATAAGCACTGTTAGGATAGTTGTCCCCTTTGCCCATCTTGGTGTCAAAGGCTCAGTGAGCGAGTTGATCGGCCTGTGGAATTGTCTGCCTCTGTTTGGAAGAGTTGAAGGTTGAAGCAGTTGTACATGACTAAAGAACAAGCTTAGTTTTCCCCCTCATTGTGCGATACTGTGATTTCTTTCTTGAAGGAACAACAAATCGTCTTGGGTAAAAAGAAGCAGAAGCTTGCCGGACGCAAAGGTGATTTCAACACCGACTTTGTTTTTGGAGAGCGAGATGGTCAAGCCGATGACAGCTGGGTAATGGCGGATGTCATGAAGCAGCTGAAAAAGGTGAGGAGGGTATTTGAAGGATGGGATTAGAGCCATCTGGGTCTCCTACGTACCAAAATACTTTATTTTCTATAAACCAACATGAATATGACAGGGATAATATTAAAGGATCTCTATCTGTTAGTCGTGATTCTTGTAACTGTAATTTTGTTTGCTCTCCAGAGAGTGGCCACCAGTCTGGATGAGAAAATTGAGACTGTGAGAAAGAAGAGGAAAATTCAGGTTTGTACAATGTACATGGTCTTCTGCAAGACCACAGCCTACCAACTTGGAGCTTAGGAAGTATGTGTTCCAATAGGAAAAGGCAGAAAAGGAGTCAAAGCCAGCAGAAGAGAGTACTGACGTGAAGAGTGAGGAGGATGAAGAGGAAGACGGTCCAGAAGAAGATGGTCAAGAAGAAGAGGAAAGTGAGGAAGAGTTTTCATCTGAAGAAGAAAGTGTGCTAACAAAAGCTGGTAATTATATTCACCTTGATGTCTTCCCTCTTGCTATCAGCTTTTACTCTTAAAGTCCTTTTCATCCCAAATTCAAATATTCTGTAATTCCAGATACTTTAAGAGTCAAAGAGAAGAAAAGAAAGAAAGTACCTCCGGTATGACGACATACGCATTTTGTGCATGCCATTTGTATTTGTGGTCTTCATTGTCTCTTGAAGAACTGTCTGCCTAGATAGCGCCTAAAAACCTGACATTGGTTTTCTTGTTTGGTAGGGCTCTGGTTTTTTTGAGGATGCTTCTCAGTTTGATGAGAGCTTGACGTTTCAGGATATGAACCTTTCCAGACCACTGCTTAAGGTACTTGGGGAAAATAGTACAATATATATTCCTGGTCTAACCGGTGCTTCTGATTTTCACTTTTTGTCTGCAGAAAAGGGACAGGGAATAACTTGTCAATGCCTCTGTACATTGTGACTTCCAAACGTTCTCTTTTGTAGGCAATCGCTGCTATGAGTTTTCAACAGCCTACCCCCATCCAGAAGGCTTGTATTCCTGTAGGATTACTGGGAAAGGACATCTGTGCTTGCGCTGCCACAGGAACCGGTAGGAAGAAGGTCCAACTTGTGATTTATAGCGTGTACTTGCAAACAACTACATGAAGTTTTCTCTCCTAGGTAAAACGGCTGCATTTATGCTTCCTGTTCTTGAGCGTCTAATCTACAAGCCACGGGAAGCTCCGGTGACCCGTGTACTGGCTCTTGTTCCAACCCGTGAGCTGGGCATCCAGGTACATGCAGTTACCAGACAGCTGGCCCAGTTCACAGAGATCACGACCTGCCTGGCCGTAGGTAAGTGGGATCTTGTCTAAATTTGCACGATGGCAGGTGTGAATTGAATGATAATACATAAAGAAACACCACATGTATTCTAATTTCTTTCAGGGGGTCTTGATGTAAAAACACAGGAGGCTGCTTTGCGCTCCGGCCCCGATGTCCTCATTGCCACACCAGGACGACTCATTGACCATCTGCACAACTGCCCCTCATTCAGCCTTAATTCTATTGAAGTGCTGATTCTTGATGAAGCAGACAGGTGATCAACATGCCCAAAAGCTTCTCTGTTTGGAACTAATTGTTATGCATTTTTGTTAATGTGTTTTGCTTGCTTGTGCGTAGGTGAACCGTGCGACTGATGGGAGACTAGCAGGATTGGGTTTTCTTTCCATTCCGAAGCATTTCATTTGTACCAAAATGTGCTGCCTACGCTACAGCACATTATACGCTGTATATATTGCATGAAATGCGGGGTGTGAGTGTTGCATATACAGCTAATAACACTATGTTAATAGCGTTACTACATCCATCTGTGTGAGGGTGATTCTCACAATGAGCTCACTTCAAAAGGATACTTAGAGTGGGTGCGCGTGATGCAAATGTGCAGAGAACATTCATTCTGCAAATCATTTTTATTTTTTCTAAAAGTGAAATATACATGTATCATACACTCAGGATTTCACTGTATTAGAATACAAAGTGAGATTATTTTAAGATGTTTTTGTGGGGCAGTGGAAACATTTCTTGGCTGTTTCTTACTTTGTTCCTCTGCTTCTCTGTAGGATGCTAGATGAGTATTTTGAAGAACAAATGAAGGAGATTATCAGACTTTGTTCCCATCAAAGACAGACACTGCTATTCTCTGCTACCATGTCTGAAGAGGTAACGTTTACTTTCCACGTTATATTTCTAAGGTCGTTTTAGAAATACAAGTCGCATGAAACGCAAAGCAAGTGCGTTTTATGGGATGAGCAACGAGTGAATTGTAGGAGCAGGCAAAAGGTTAATTGGTAAGGTGGCGTGCCCGGAACCAAACCAAACTCATCCAGCATTCTAAGTATTTCTAATGCCTGTACAAAGTGTAATTTGCTTTCCTTAAACCACCAGAATAATAGAGATGGTATATTGTGAGGTGGCTGAAAAAATATGTATTTTATTTGTTTTATTCCCGTTTTACAGGTTCAAGATCTGGCTTCTGTTTCTCTTCGCAATCCAGTGCGTATCTTTGTGAACAGTAACACGGACGTAGCTCCATTCTTGCGTCAAGAGTTTGTCCGAATTCGACCAAATCGCGAGGGCGACCGTGAAGCCGTTGTTTGTGGTGCGTGCAAAGGACCTTTGTACTAAGTTAAGGGGAGCTCTCCCCAGAGAGGGGACAGATCTGTGCAACTATTAAATTATTCTGCTTGAATTCTGCACGGCAGCGGTCATTGGCTGTCATAAAACTTTTCTTCTTTTTTCCAGCCCTCCTCACACGTACGTTCCACGATCATGTGATGCTTTTCACTCAGACCAAAAAGCAGGCGCATCGCATGCATATCCTCCTGGGTTTAATGGGTCTTCGAGTTGGGGAGCTCCATGGAAACCTCTCGCAGACGCAGAGATTAGAGGCTCTAAGGTAGTCTACAACTGTCTCTCCTTGACACAATGCAGCCCTATCCCCAGCATCTCATGCATTTCTCCAACTCTGTCCTTTCCCCCGCCACATCCAATATACCGTATTTATTGGCGTATAACACGCACTGGTGTATAACACGCACCCCCATTTTAACAATGAAATTTTAGTAAGAAAAAATAATTTAAATTTGGAAGCTATGAACTTAATGTTGGAATAATATTTATTACATTCTAACATTTATTCTAACATTTATACCACTTATAAGGCAAATATGAAAGAAAAAGCACCTCTTTGAACAAAAACAACTTCATCAGAATCACTGCTATCTGGGAAACCACACACACACACACTCAGACACACACACACTCAGACACTCACGCTAAGACACGCTCAGACACACACACTCAGACACACACACTCAGACACACACACTCAGACAGACACACACACACTCAGACAGACACACACACACTCAAGACACACACACACTCAAGACACACACACTAAGACATACACACACACTAAGACACACACTTAGACACAGACACAAACAGACTCAGAGACACTCAGACACACACTCCCTAACCCCCCTTCTCAGGATCTCCCCTCTTCCTCCCTAACCCCCCTTCTCAGGATCTCCCCTCTTCCTCCCTAACCCCCCTTCTCAGGATCTCCCCTCTCCCTCCCTAACCCCCCTTCTCAGGATCTCCCCTCTCCCTCCCTAACCCCCCTTCTCAGGATCTCCCCTCTCTCTCCCTAATCCCCCACCTCGGTCACTTACCTTCAACTCCTGTGTTGGAAGCGTGAGGCGGTTGTCTCGGGTGCCGGTGCTTCACTGCTGAGCGCTGGTGCCTCACGCTTCCAACACAGGAGTTGAAGGGCTGAGGCAGGCGGCGGCGGCGTCCGCCGCCAGCAAAGGAGTCCTGGATTTCTGTCAGTCAGGGGGGCCCGAGAGTTGCGGAGCGGTCGTCTTCAGCAACCGCTCGGCACCCCTTGGGCCCCCCTGACTGGCAGAACTCCAGGGCCCGGTTGCAGTTGGGACCCCTGCGACCCCGGTAGTTCCGCCACTGGCTGTAGGATTTATCGGCGTATATTCAGCTTCTTATTTTAGTTAAAAAGGTGCGTGTTATACGCCGATAAATACGGTAATCACTTTTGTTTTTTCTGTTTATAGACGCTTCAAAGATGAGCAGATTGATATACTGGTAGCCACAGATGTGGCGGCTCGAGGGCTGGACATACATGGGGTGAAAACGGTGAGCAGAGTGCTGGAATGGTGTTATTGGGGGTAAAATAATATCAAGCATGGCCTGGTTAACAAATGGCGGACAGAAACTTGTAGGCCTATGTGTATATGTTCTCCAACCCAGCAAAAGTGGGGGTTTAGTTTTTTTGATTGTACCTTTTTTTATGAATGTGATCCACCAACATCCCACCTTTTTATAATGCAATTGATTAGGGCCGCTGGCAATGTTTCCTCTAATTTTTCTTGGGTGATGTGTGCAGAAAATT